>NW_027171731.1:20000-125000 GCF_036898095.1 Palaemon carinicauda
ATTATGTCTGGTGTCTGGCCAATTTTCATCATATTCTTAACATTTTCATCAAACCAACGTCTTAAATTAACAAATAAAATATCTATTCTATAGATTCCATAACAATAAAATCCTACCAATTAATATATATATATATATATAAATTCAAAATCAATTTCTAAATCTACCACTTCACTGACCTTCCATCTTCACTCCTTCAGGGCTCGTAGGGAAATGCTCTGAAAACCATTGTATTTTCCTTCAGCCAATCATAGGGCTTCAACAGAAGCCCTTTGTAAGAAAGTCTCTCATTGGCTTAAACATTCATTCTTTGGCTAAGATAGTTAGAAGCTGTCTTCCTATTGGCTGGAGTCTTCCAATCAATTTTGATTTCAAAGGGTATTTTTAAAACGAAATTATATCATGGACAGTGATATATTCAGTAACATATTTGACATAAATTAATACTAAATTTATTTAATTAATATGCCAAATTGGAAATTGAATAAAACCAAAATCTAGATTCATAATAACAAAATTAAAGAACTTAAAGACCTTGGCAAACAAGCTAACAAGGTGGTTAGTTCTTCCAGAGACAATTTCTGTAATAACTTGAGCATTTTTGAGCCAACAAATTTAAAGAAAATAATTTCATTAATATATTTTAACAACATAAAAAATACTTTGAATATTATCATTATTATTATTAATAATATTATTATTATTACTATTATTATTATAATCAGCTGAGCTACAACCCTAGTTGGAAAAGCAGGATGCTATAAGCACAAGGGCTTATGGGAAAAATAGCCCAGTGAGGAAAGGAAATAAGCATGAAGATGGGAAAACATATATAACAACAACAACTACAGGACAAAGGCCTCAGACATGTCCTTATTCATGTCTGGGGTTTGGCCAGTTTTCATCACCACGTTGGCCTACTGGAGATTGGTGATGGTGGGAGATTTTTGTCTGATCCCTCAAAGCAAACCAACCTAATAGGCCTATTGTTCAGTATCAAATTCTCTCTCTCTCTCTCTCTCTCTCTCTCTCTCTCTCTCTCTCTCTCTCTCTCTCTCTCTCTCTCTCATATCAGGGACACGTTGCATAGACAATGTGTGGGAAAGAAAGAGAAAATATTCCCAAGGAGAAAACTTCGAAGAAAGACCAGCAAATGGACAGATTGGGACTTGAAGAAAAATTAAGATAGGAGTTTCATATATATATATATATATATATATATATATATATATATATATATATATATATATATATATATACATATATATATATATATATATATATATATATATATATATATGTATATATATATACATTATATATATATATATATATATATATATATATATATATAGATATATAGATATATATATATATATATATATATATATATATATATATATATATATATATATATATATATATATATATATATATATATATATATATATATATGAACTAGAGGTGCACTCAGCAGAGCGCAGACCTCCACCGCAGGAACTTATTTCTTGACCTTTTGCTTGACCTTGACCTTTGACCATAACATGTATTAATTGGCATGGAATTTTCATACACATATATGAAGCAAGTTTGAAGTCTCTGTGATAACGATGTCCAAACTTATGGCTGATTACGTGAATTGGACATTTTGCTTGACCGTGACTTTGACCTTTGACCCTGACCTTTCAAAATTTAATCTCATCCAGCTTTTTACATAACATTTAATTCCTGCAAAATTCATTATTATGCGATTAAAATTGTGGCCAGGAAGCTGTTCACAAATAAACACACACAAACAACATACAGTACTTCCAACTAACCTTAGGATTCTGGTGCGAGCGGCAAACACGAATCAGTTAAATAAGCATCCAATTTCAGGCTAATGTCTGGCCATTCAACACGTTCCATTACAATTTGTATCTCCCGAGCTCTATCGCTCTCAAATCGCAATTGTAAGCCGACTCAACTCATGATGCGATGGGCCTGTGTTCGATTCTAGTTAATACCAAGTTATTAGAAGAGAGATAAGACAGAGTATCCAATATATTATTATTATTATTATTACAAGCTAGGCTACAACCCTAGTTGGAAAAGTAAGATGCTGTAAGCCCAAGGGCAAAAAACAGGGAAAAATAGGCCAGTGAGGAAAGGAAACAAAGAAATAAACTACAAGAGATGAATAAACAATGAAAATAAAATATTTCAAGAACAGAAACATGAAATTAGATCCTTCTCATATAAACTATAAAAACCTCAAAAAAAGGAGGAAGAGCAACAAAACCAAACAGGGCGCCTCAAGCAAGAGAACTCTAATCCAGGACAGTGGGAGGCCATGGTACGGACAAAAGAATGTGGGCCGATATGAAATCTAATTTGCCAAGTACAAAGACATACCAGTCGGCTTGAGGCCAACGAGAGGCTGATATGGTCTCCCGAGACTCTGAGTGATCAAATCTCGGTCGAGCAAATGACGCATTAGTTTGGAAAGAAGAAAGGTGTAGATGGAGAGTTGGTGTAAAGAGTGTTGGTAAGGTTCCTCCTGGCCAGGTACAGGGTTTGCATAAAGAGGCTAATGGCTGGAAGCTTCCCGTTCGACTGGAAGATATTTTCCACCCTTTGAGGATATACGGATTCCTCTGGACCTACTTCAGTTACTAGACAACTAAGCTGGTCTTTTACCACACTCCTGGCCGACAGTTCTTTGTCGTGGCAAACCGCCCACTCATCTACTTTGATGACAGAGAGAGTGAATCATCGTTCCTTCCTTCCCGTTAACATGTATCAGTATGGCCATATTTTCATCATCAACAGAAGTGGATGAGGTATCAGTCAATCTTTTGAGGCTGACCAACGAAGAGAACATTGGTGTTTGTGCCCATTGGATGACCGATGACGAGGTGATCATTCCTGCCGAGATACGAACCACGCTGTCGCCTCCCGGAATTCGCCGAGGCAAGAATCTGAAGTAACGACTCTTTGTGTTCTATTTTGGGGAAAGATCCTACTTCTCATTGTAAGAGCTACTGTACCTGGGTCCCTAGATGTCATGGTTAGTCAACTACTAAGATTCCTAGACTGAACAGGGGAGTACAGTAAACACCAGTGGAGCTGGTGAGCAATTCCTTTGATGGCAGAGTGGAGGTACTCCCAAGTGGACTGATGATTTGGTAAGTCATACCTCATGTTAAGTCACTTTGTGTTTAGTTGTTTATTTGGTATTATTTAGCATAGCGTACGCCAGTGTCCATGACGCCTCCGGTTAGGCAACAGCTCTTGTTACGTTAATTAAACCTTGAATCGAGGAAAAAACTGGCAAGAGCTTACATTTATACAAAATAAAGATAATACTCAACTTTCCAGAGGCAGATGAGGCTGGAGAAAGCATCATGGCAGAAAATATTCCAAAAAATAGCGAGAGAGCACTGGGAAACACCGAGTAAGGTTCGCTACAAAAGAAGGAATGACAAGATGGCTCCTGGACGTGACGTCATACAGGTACTCAACAGTAGGAGATAGAACGTGCCCTGATAACGGCTCTCCTCCAAATCTTGCCACTTTTCCCTCTCGAAGCGTAAACGCTATTAGGGGTGTAGATAGCTACGTGGCGTGTCAAGAATACGTCCTCTGATTTTAACCCTTTTACCCTCAGGCTCTTTGGAAATTTCCAACCCTTAACCCCCAAGGGGTTATTTTTTCCCCAACACATTTTGCACTATATATTTTTTAGATTGCTCTAACAGCCTTAATTTTTGTCATAGAGAGGTCAGGTTGGTCTCATTCTCTTGGAAAATGCCTGAATTTTCTCAAAAATTTATTAAAAATATGAAAAAAAAAATTTTAAGGCATTCTTTTGCAAGGACGTACCGGTACGTCCATGGGGGTAAAGGGATGAGTTTTGTGAAACGTACCAGTACGTCCTTTGGGGGTAAAAGGGTTAAGCGATATCCCTAAAGGCGAAAGCCAGGGATATTCGCGGCAGGAGTTAGAATTCTGGATACCTTAAGTAAAATTTTCTGGGATATATCACTGTAGTTAAATATAACCTTGGAAGCTACTATGAAGGAACTTTCATCAGGACGACATGGCTACCTCACCCAAAAATAGATTTTTCACCTTGTTCAAAATCCGTTTATTTAGCAGGACTCAAAAACTTTCAAAGAGTAATTTATTCTCAAAAAATATAGCTTCAGTGGTTATAACCCTCAGGACATATCTCCCGAGATCATTCATCTGTCTTTCCTCACCTTGGGGGGAATCCTGACATTCCAATACTTCCTTCTCCATCAACTTCCACTAATTTTTTTTACAAATATGGAGACAGGTTAACTTGATTTATATATCTAGGGCAATTTATTTGGACAAGCAAAATGGTACTAAATAAAAACTATTACATACATAATATACCAAGGCGCTTCCCCCAATTTTGGGGGTTGGCCGACATCAACAAATGAAACAAAACAAAAAGGGGACCTCTACTCTCTACATTCCTCCCAGCCTTTTGCCCCCTGTGGCCGCGGGGGGCATAAAAACAATTAGAATGGCGGCAACGTTATCCCTGCGTGTTGTAAGAGTATGGCACCCGGATAACTGTGTGATTTGCTTCGACCTCATCACTACCCTTGGATCTGACTCGGTGAGTCCCGTTGGCTATGTTGCCTTCTTATTTATTTTACTATTAGTAAGATATCTATGGTCTTGAAGGACCATTGGGAGTCTTCCCTTTTATAATTCCCACTATTATTTCAGGCATCCCCGGAGCAAAAGTCTGCGGCTCGGGCCACACTGAAGGTGTGGGTTGGTGGGTTTGCCCGGAATGTGAAGTCTAAATGGCCGTACGTCCTATCTGAGGACTACTGCACCATGGTTTACCCCAACGCCAAGTCGTCAGCTGCTGTGGCTAGGCATGTGGCAGTCCCCATCATTGCCCACATTGATGCCACTATAACGGGTCTCATCGACCCAGAGCAAGATCCATCGGACGCCCCCGGAGGTCTGGAGGACAATGTTGCCTCCATGAACCTGGACGTCGAACCAATGTTACTAGACGAGCCGGATACAGGTAGGGTGGTAAGTGAGGCAGGTGTGTCCGGCGCTGAGATTCCTATCCTCAGCCCCGCTCTTTCTTCTTCTTCTGATCGCTCTTCTTTTCATGGATTTTCTGGGGACCGTGATTCGTCTCAACGATCATACCCGGTCCCCCCTAAGGATAAATCTACTTCAAGAACCTTACCCAAAGCTCGCAAGCCTCACAAGACTTCTCATGGCTCTAAACAAAGTACGAACCTGTCATCAAAGGTCTCTGGTTCCTCCTCTAAGTCTCACGACCCGGGAGTTCATTCCGCCCCTCCTGCTGCTAGCCCGGGCCTTTCCGAATCAGCCATGCTTCGCATCGTGTCGGAGATGCAGGCAAAGTTGGTTTCGGAGATGCAGTCGAAGATGGACACGATGTTCTCTAACTTCGGTCAGAGACTTGGGGCTTTAGAGCAAGGAGCTCCGGAGAGAGTCCAAAGCTCTCTCATCCCGGATGCCTCTAAACTCCCGCCGTTTGCCAAGAACAACCCCTGGCGTATGGCTCTTCATTCCCCGTTCTCAGACGGAATGTTGACTTTGGAGGGCCTTGGCACTCGTCCTCTAGAGGACTTTGAATTCTTTCCTCCCGGTCTGGCATTTCCATTTCATGGTTATGCCAGGCTTACCGAGGAAGCTTTAGTTCGATTAGACAAGGTTCCCAAAGAGACGGTCATCTTCCCGAAGGAGCAAGCCCAATCTGTTTGGCCCAGATTTTTGAACGACATCGGCTGCACTAACACCATGCTGACGCCTTATAAAAGCTCCTTTACGATGTTCTTAATGGACAAGAACACCTTGACTCCATGCGTCAATAAGGTGGCAGAGCTTGCCTTCCAATATGCTCTGGAAGAGAAGCCCTTGCCTCCCATCCGAGAGGTGGATCCAATCTCCCTCCTTCTTCCTTCAGGCATTGAGTGTTGGGACAACGTCCATACAACCTTTACCTCTGGCAAGCTTGCAGCAGACTGTGCCTCAGTTTTGTTTAGTGAGAGGCTTCCCCGTCTCCCGGAATCCCTCATTAAACAGGAATATGATTCCCGCCTACGTGTGGGCCGTACTCTAAACTTGGCCACATCCACGGAGTCGATAGCCTTGACTTACGATACGGAGAGTATTTTTAAGTCTCTCAACAAGGCTACGTTACAGTCTTTATATTATGACTTGTATGACTTCGCTACTGCTAAACGCAGATGTCGCAAGCATGTCCTAGCTGAGGCGACGATTAGGCATGAACCTAATAAGCTCATCCGGTCCTCCTGTTGGGGTTCAAATCTCTTCCCCGAGGATCTCGTAGAGGAAGTCTTGGCGGAGGCCACTAGGGTTAATCAGAGCCTTAAAGCCCGTTGGGGTTTGACCCCTAAACGCAAATATGACCCCGCAAATTATCAAGCCCGGGGTAGGAAGAAGCTTAGACCATATACCTCCACCCAGTTCAGGCAACAGCAGAGTGCTTCATCCAACTTCCGGCTGCCTCTTCCTCCATCTTCTGTTGTCCCTGCACAGCCTTCCACCTCTCAGGCTCCTTCGGATGACTATGTCACCGTTCTGCTCCCTAAGAGCCAGCTTTCTGGTGCCTCCGCCACTTCTCCTGCCTTTAACCAGTCTTACGAGGCTCATAGCTCTTCCCAGAGTTATGGTAGAGGTAGAGGCTACCACCGTGGTTCTAACCAGAACAAAGGCAGGGGAAGAGCTTTTCGCAGGGGAAAGAACTTCCGAGGCGGACGTGGAGGCAACTCCTCAAACCAATACTGAGGTGCAGCAGGTAGGGGGGAGGCTCTATGCCTTCCGCAACAAATGGAGGTTCAGTCCCTGGGCGTTCAGTATCATCTCCAAGGGACTGGGGTGGAGTTGGATTCAAGGACCTCCTCCTTCGAACAAATTTCGTCAACATTCCACTCCGGACCTGGTCGAATTTGTCCAGGATCTTTTACAAAAGAACGCCATACAAGAAACGAAACATCTGAAGTTTCAAGGTCGGCTGTTCAGTGTCCCGAAGAAGGATTCAGACAAGAGAAGAGTGATTCTAGACCTATCCCTTCTCAACTTGTCCATTCAATGCGACAAGTTTCGAATGCTTACCGTCTCGCAGGTGCGGACCTTACTTCCCCGTGGGGCCGTCACCACCTCTATCGATCTTACAGACGCCTATTATCACGTCCCGATAGCGAGACACTTCCGTCCGTACCTAGGCTTTCACTTAGGGGACAAAAGTTACTCCTTCAAGGTGATGCCTTTCGGGCTCAACATCGCCCCAAGGATCTTCACAAAGTTAGCAGAAGTCGCTGTTCAGGAACTCAGGAATCAAGGGATTCAAGTAGTAGCCTATCTGGACGACTGGCTCATTTGGTCAGACACCTCCCAAAATTGCCTAAAAGCCACTCACAAAGTCATCCATTATCTTCAATCTCTAGGCTTCCAGATCAACTTCAAGAAGTCCCGTCTTCTTCCAAAATCGAAGTTCCAATGGCTCGGCCTGCAATGGGATCTTATATCTCATACTTTGTGTCTTCCCAGACCCAAGAGGTTAGAGATTGCAAGGAACACCAAACGCTTTCTCAAAGACAAAGTAAGTTCCAGACGACTCCAAGAGAGGATTCTGGGGTCCCTTCAGTTTGCCTCAGTGACGGATCTTCTTCTGAAGGCAAAATTGAAAGATATCAATCGTGTCTGGCGTTCGAGGGCGAACCGGAAGCTCCGGGACAGGAAAGTCCGCCTTCCTCCCATTCTACGGGAAAGACTTCTTCCTTGGACAAGAGCAAACAGTCTGTCAAAGTCAGTTCCCCTTCGATTTCCGCCTCCGAAATTAATCATTCACACGGACGCATCCTTATCAGGTTGGGGCGGCTATTCTCAGCTCAAGAAAGTTCAAGGTCTTTGGACTCCCTTGTTCCGCCAATTTCACATCAATGTGCTAGAGGCCATGGCAGTTCTTCTAACCCTGAAACGTCTCGCTCTTCCCAAGAAACAACACCTTCGTCTGGTCCTCGACAGCGAAGTGGTGGTCCGCTGCCTCAACAGAGGCGGGTCAAAGTCAGGGCCTCTGAACCATGTTCTAGTAGCCATATTCTCCCTAGCAGCCTTGAACCGTTGGCATCTTTCAGCTGTCCACCTGGCGGGAGTCCGGAATGTAGTGGCAGACGCCCTGTCCCGGACCTCCCCTCTAGAATCGGAATGGTCACTCGATCTAAAGTCATTTCGGTGGATTCTCTCTCAGGTTCCCGGTCTCCAAGTGGACCTCTTCGCCACGGAATCCAACCACAAATTGAGAGTATATGTGGCTCCCAATCTAGACCCTCAGGCTTACGCCACAGACGCCATGTCACAGAATTGGGACACCTGGGAAAAGATCTATCTCTTTCCCCCGGTGAATCTTTTGCTGAAAGTTCTAGACGAACTGAGATCCTTCAAGGGACAAGTAGCCTTGGTCGCACCCAACTGGCCCAAGAGCAACTGGTATCCTCTCCTACGAGAGTTGAGACTATACCCTCACCCGATACCCAATCCGGTTCTGTCTCAGATAGTACAAACACGCGTTGTGTACGCTTTCTCAAACATTCAGAGCGCCCTAACTTTATGGACTTTATGAAGTTTGCGGCTATGCATGGTGCCAATATTGATCCTCAAAACACCTTGTTCCTAGAATCGGATAAACGGGATTCCACCATCCGCCAGTATGACTCTGCAGTTAAAAAGTTGGCAAAATTTTTAATAGACTCAGACGTGAACTGTATGAACTTGAACCTTACAGTCACTTTCTTTAGATCTTTATTAGAATCAGGTCTGGCAGCCAATACTATCACCACTATTAAATCGGCTCTGAAAAAGATCTTCCTAGTGGGTTTTAACATAGACTTAACCGACTCTTTGTTAGCTTCAATTCCGAAAGCTTGTGCCAGACTGAAACCGGTTACTCGTCCTACCCCGGTGACCTGGTTCCTTAATGACGTACTCAAATTGGCTTCTGATACCATTAACAGTTCTTGTGATTACATGCCCCTTCTCAGGAAAACACTTTTCCTGGTGAGCTTGGCTTCCGGGGCAAGAATTTCTGAATTGGCAGCCTTGTCGAGAGACCCGGGTCATATTGACTTTCTGCCTTCGGGAGAGGTCCTTCTTTCTCCTAACAAATTCTTTTTGGCTAAGAACGAAGACCCTCAAAACAGATGGTCCTCCTGGAAAATTGTTCCCCTCACGCAAGATCCGTCTCTGTGCCCTGTTACTACTCTTAGGTCTTATTTATCCCGGACCTCCTCTAACTCCTCGGGGCCTCTATTCGTTAGAGAACAAGGCGGTACCATTACTATTAAAGGGATCAGGCAACAAATTTTGTATTTTATTAAACAAGCTAACCCTGACTCTTTTCCTCTTGCACATGATATCAGGGCGGTTGCTACCTCGGTGAACTTCTTTCACCACATGAATTTTACAGACCTTCCCAGGTGTACAGGGTGGAAATCACCGTCAGTGTTCAAGAAACACTACCTTAAACATTTGGAAGCCCTAAAATTTTCTACAGTAGCCGCAGGAAGCGTAGTTACTCCCAGGTAACTCACAGGTTAATGCCTTGTCTCTTTATCTCTCCCTCTTACCTGCCTCATTTATACCCTATTGTATTCGTTGGTCTTGCACCTGAATACTGTTATTATATTTGTAAATTTTTATATACTCCTGAGTATCTGTATATATTATCACTCACGGCATTATTATACCTACCTTATTGGATTTATGTTCATATTTAAGATACCCTTATAATTGTTTTTTGGTACTCATCTCTGATTAAAAGCATCCTGTATTTCCCTTACGCTTATGTTTTTTCCTTTATTTTGCAAGTTTGGTGACATTTTCTCTTGTATAGATTCACTGGGCGGCACAGGTTCGAGCCCAGAAAAGGGATTTTGACGTAGGAAAAATCTATTTCTGGGCGAAGGACCTGTGCCGCCCAGTGAACCCTCCCAGCTCCTCTCCCTTGGAGTCCCCAAACTTTGGGTGCTAAGGAGTTGGGTTCTGAGCGGATGCATTGTTAGTAGTACCGAGTGAGGTTGAACGGCTCTCCTCTATTGGGGTTTCTGTCGTGGATAAATCTAAATAGTGCGGGACCTCTGAATTATACGCCCAATTTTATACCGACACCAATAGGTGAGCGAGCTAGTTAACCTAGCACTCCTTTACATTTTTTTCTGGTATATTTAGCAGTAAATTACCTAAGAATAAGTGCTAAATGGAGCTTATTCACTGGGCGGCACAGGTCCTTCGCCCAGAAATAGATTTTTCCTACGTCAAAATCCCTTTATTTGGCAGTCTATTTTGGAAGTCCTTGGCAAGCTAAGGCCAGTTAAAAAAAAAAAGCGTACTTGACTCCAGGTACTATTAGTCTCTTCTTAAATTCCTGTTTATATATTACATGCCCTAAGCAGCAACCCCTATACACTGTAGGAGGTGTACTAACTGCAATAGTCCCTTACAGCACCTACAACAATGATGCGTTTTCCCTTGATGGCAGTAGACTCTGATGAAGATATTGCATCACTAAATTCTTATAACAAGAAACTTATCTTAAATGTCTCCTTCTTATTATGATCAAGAACCAAAATAACCTAAGTAAAAAATTCTTTGAAACTTACAATAAACCAAGAATATCGACAACCCATGCTTTTCCCTTGGACTATGATTTTGGATATCACTGCATGACCCGAGCTAGAGAGTTATGGGGTCCTTTGACTGGCCAGACAGTTCTACATAGGACCCTTCTCTCTGGTTACGGTTCTTTCCCTTTGCCTACACAGACACCAGATAGTCTGGCCTATCCTTTACAGATTCTCCTCTGTCCTCATACACCTGACAACACTGTGATTACTAGACAATTCTTCTTCACCCAAGGGGTTAACTACTGCACTGTAATTATTCAGTGGCCACTTTCCCCTTTCTAAGGGTAGAAGAGACTCTTTAGATATGGTAAGCAGCTCTTCTAGGAGAAGGACACTCCAAAATCAAACCATTGTTCTCTAGTCTTGGGTAGTACTATAGCCTCTGTACCATGGTCTTACACTGCCTTGGGTTAGAGTTCTCTTGCTTGAGGGTACACTTGGGCACACTATTCTATTTAGTTCCTCTTCCTCTTGTTCTCTTAAAGTTTTTATTGTTTAAATAGGAAATATTTATTTGAATATTGTTACTATTCCTAAAATATTTTATTTTTCCTTATTTCCTTTCCTCATTGGGCTATTTTCCCCGTTGGGGCCCCTGGGCTTATAGCATCCTGCTTTTCCAAGTAGGGTTGTAGCTTAACATTTAATAATAATAATCATAATTTGGACTACGGCATTGAACGTCATTCTCGAGATACGTTGGAAGCATTGGCCCAGTTTCCCAACAATTTTAGAAGAACTATTGCTAAAGTTTAATTTTTTAGATTGTTCTACCTTACGTAAAACACAGGCTCTTGCATTGGCAGCCCATAAATCTGATTCAAAGGGAAGGGACAAACTTGGCAGCAAGGTTTCATATTTATCTCCAAATACCTCTCATTTGGAAACTTCAATTTTGGTTACATAAAAGACGAACCAAGCTTATATATCTTAAAAAAGTACAAATACTCTAAAAACCATAATTTCTATATCTCGGTAGAATTCTTAGTATCATTTCTAAGAATATGTTTTTCTGCACCATGGAGTTACAGGGGAGGTGTTTCTTTAGTTTATGGCACAGATGACAAGACTTTCCAAGTTGAATTGAACTGGATGGTTGAAGAACAAAATTACTGCAGGCCATGAATGGGTACCGATGACGGAATGGAGCTGTCGGAAATATTCATTCCATGCAAATGGAATGTAATTCAGAGTAGCGTTATAAGTCGTATTTCAAATCTTGTAATTCTTGACAGTAGAACCTTTATTTTGCATTCTTTTCTGGTCAGCAGTTGCCATTGTACTTCCATTAATGACATATAATATTTTACTTTTTGAATTCAATATCAATACATCACCATCCAACAGAGGATTACAAGCATTGAAATTGCTTAGTATAGCAGTAGAAAATGAGTAAGAAAAGCACTACAGTAATTAAATTCTGAATACTGCTTTCACCAACACAATAAGTGGAAGGAAAGGGGAGCAAATGGTGAATAGTCTAAATTTACAGCAATAATAACAGTTCCGTAAGAGGAATTCAGGTTCAAGACAAAGCTGCTAAGTTTTATCTATAAAGATAGCAGTACTTGTCTATATTTACATCAACAGTCACAGTCTGCTAAGAAAAATTCAGGTCCAAGAGATAAAGCTGCAAAGACTTACCTACAATGATAGCAGTCATGTATCTCTATGTACCGGGTCACTGGCAGGAGTGAAAATACAATAATCCAGCCCCGTATTAGATGAATTATTGCATACCATGGTCTGTTGTAAGCGCAGGAGGATCATTAAATTTTGTCATCGATTCAAAAGGGACAACTTAATAAGTAAGCACATAATTAGAGGATTTTGATCACAAAGATTACCTTGAGTTGTTCAGCTTTAGCTGAGAAATATCTGACTTGAATGCAAAACATTAATTAGATTTCTTACCAGATATACTTTTCCCAAAAGAGGAAATAATTTATCATTACCATCATCATTAGCGTGCGTGCTAGAAATAGGAATAAATGGCGAGCGATTGTGACGCAGTTCCGGTAGGCCCTGCTGCTGCCTCCGATGCCTTAGATGACCGCGGAGGTAGCAGCAGTAGGGGATTCAGCAATATGAAGCTTCATCTGTGGTGGATAATGTGGGAGGGTGGGCTGTGACACCCTAGCAGTACCAGCTGAACTCGGTTGAGTCCCTTGTTAGGCTGGGAGGAACGTAGAGAGTAGAGGTCCCCTTTTTGTTTTTGTTTCTTTGTTGATGTCGGCTACCCCCCAAAATTGGGGGAAGTGCCTTGGTATGTATGTATGTATCATCATTAGCCAAGCTATAACCCTAGTTGGAACAGCAGGATGATATAAGCCCAAGGGTACCAACAATGTAAAATAGCCAAGTGAGGAAAGAAAATAAGGAAATAAATAAACTATACGAGAAATAATTAATAGAGAATTTAAATCATCTTAAGATAAGTAAGATCTGTCATATATTAACTATGAAGAGAGATAAAATCATTCGCTGCAAGTGTGAACTTTTGAAGTTCCACCAATTCAAATGCCTGAATAGGAAGATCATTCCGCAATCCGGTCACAGCTGGAATAAAACTTCTAGATTATTGTATATTGTTGAATCTTATGATGGAGGCACGACTGTTAGAATCAACTGCATACCCACCCACTACTACATACAGGAAGGTACAGTCTGGGAAGACTTGAATGCAAAGGATGATCACTATTATGGAAAATCTTATAGGAGTTATTGGGTCCTTTGACTGGCCAAACAGTACTACATTGGATACCTCTCTCTCTCTCGTTACAGCTCATTTGGTCTTTGCCTACACATACACCGAATAGTCTGGCCTATTCTTTCTATATTCTCCTCCGACATCATACACCTGACAACACTAAAATTACCAAACAATTCTTCTTCGCTCCAGGAGTTAACTTCTGTATTGTAATTATTCAGTGGTTACTTTACTCTTGGTAAGGGTAGAAGACTCTTTGGCTACGGTTAGCAGCTCTTCTAGAAGGACACTCCAAAATCAAACCATAGTTATCTGGTCTTGGACAGTGCCATGGCTTTTGCACCATGGTCTTTCACTGTCTTGGGGTAGTGTTCTCTTGCTTGAGGGTACACTAGGGCACACTATTCTATCTTATTTCTCTTCCTCTTGTTTTTTAAAGCTTTTAGTTTACATACGAACTATTTATTCTAATGCTGTTACTGATCTTAAAATATTTTATTTAATTGTTGACTATTTTAATTATAGCTTCTTTATTTTCTTTCCACACTGGGCTATTTTCCCTGTTGGAGCCCTTGGGCTTATAACGGGAAGGAATCTCCTTTTGATGTGGAAAACTATGATAAGGGATCTTCTACCCTTCCATTCTGTGGAGTCAAATTTGATTAAAACAAATTGTTCAGGTTTTTACACCTGAAGTTTCCGTCATGGCCTTAAGTGGCCCACAAGATGAAGAGATTTTCCAAATTGAGTTACTATAATTTGTTATAATTGAAGAAAATGTAACTAAATTGTTAAGATGAACCAAAATAATGTATTTTTGGTAAACCAGTATGACTAGTAATATAAGTTAAAAGCTTCAGTCTTGCCATAAAGTACATATCCAATATTTTATGTCCCTTGAGACCAGAACTAAGTGCATAATTGGTCCTCGAAGAGGTTAGAGTTTGAAACCTCTAGTTGAACACTATCGATTATTATTATCAATATTACTAAGCTACAACCCTAGCAGTACCAGCTGAACTCGGTTGAGTCCCTTGTTAGGCTGGGAGGAACGTAGAGAGTAGAAGTCCCCTTTTTGTTTTTGTTTCTTTGTTGATGTCGGCTACCCCCCAAAATTGGGGGAAGTGCCATGGTATATGTATGTATGTACAACCTTGGTTGGAAAAGCAGGACGCTATAAGCACAAGGGCTTAGAAGAAAAAAATAGCCCAGTGAGGAGAAGAAATACATAAACTACAGAAGTAGTAATGAACAATTTGGAACTTTCCAACCCTTAACACCCCGCCCTTTTTTTTTTAAGCACATTTTGCAATATATATATTTTTAAATTGCTCTGACAGCCTTAATTTTCATCATAAAGAGGTCAGGTTGGTCTCATTCTCTTGGAAAATGCCTGAAGTTTCTCAAAGTTATCAAAAATATGCAAAATAAAAATGTAAATAGCAGTTTTTCGCAAAGACGTACCAGTACGTCCATGGGGGTAAAGAGATGAGTTTTGTGAAACGTACCAGTATGTCCATTGGGGGTAAAAGGGGTTAAAATAAAATACTTCAAGAAAAGTTACCACATTAAAACAGATCTTTCTTATATAAACTAAAAAGAGACATGTCAACCTGTTCAACATGAAATTCGCTGCAAGTTTGAACTTTTAAAAGTTCCATCAGTTCAACTACCTGATTAGGAAGATCCTTCCACAACTTACAGTCTGTGTTTGGCATCTTTAAAATATGGAGTTTTAATGATAAAACAAAGTTTTATGAATACTTACCTGGCAGTTATATATATATATATAGCTGATTATCTCTAAATTGGCAGAATTTTTCAAAACGAGGCAACCGCCTTGTGGTGGTTGGGAGGTAGGTGGTAACACCCGTCACAGGGTGGTCCAAGGAATCATTCCCTGTCCAAGACTTCAGTTCATCTATGCCCGACCTGTCTCCTGAGGGGAGGTGGGTGGGCCTTAGAATATATATATATAACTGCCAGGTAAGTATTCATAAAACTTTGTTTTATCATAAAAACTCCATTTTTATGAATAGTACTTACCTGGCAGTTATATATATATAGCTGATTCACACATTTGGAGGAGGGAAACAGACAGTAAACATCGTTGGGGAAACAACAAAAGAGTTGTAGGAGATAAAAACACCTTGATTCCTTGCCTGCTAAGGTAGCTGATTCAAAGGTACAGCCTTTAGAGTGGCTTTCCCTTGGGAAAGTTTATCCAGGAGTAAGCCTGCAAAGCTGCAAAAAACTCAATCGAGTCTGTCAAAGGGATAAGACCAACAACTTGACTAGACTTCAGAAACTACCTTCGCCCCATATAATAAAAACTGCAACCTTACTCAAACTAACCACCTAACCCTGCAACATAGACATAAACTATCTATCTAGACTGAGGGAACCGCACCACAAGACGAAGTCCACAGACCATCATAAAAACACAAACCCTCATACATGCATATATACCAAGGTTGAGTGGGGTTATTAACTCCTTTGCCTAATACAGAAACCACAGCTATGTATGGGCCCAAGGTATAGCACTAGCGAAAGTCTACTCTCACCTCTTTAAGTTAATGAGAAGCGAAGACAGAGTTGCTCCTCCAGAAAATAGCATCGATGAATAGCCTAACTAACATATATTCCTGATATGCCAGAGAGGTAGCAATGGCTCTCACTTCATGAGCCCGTAATTTCAACAGGGCGAAGTGTTCCACCTCACATAAGAGGTGGGCTTCCCTAATTTTCTCCCTCAGGAAAAAGGACAAAGCATACTTAGACAGGGGTTTTTGGCGGACCTTTCACTGAACACCATAACAAGTTGGATGCACAGCTCACGTTCATAGTGTGAGCCAAAAAAAAACTTTGAGGGACCTAACTGGGCAGAGGAGTCTTTCCTTCTCTCGACCCACGAGGTTCGTGAGGTTAATGACATCAAACGTCATAGGACAGGGTTACGAAGGGTTCTCGCTCTTTACGAGAAAGATGAACCTTAAGCCACAAACTGCCCTATCCTAATTGAAGTTCACCCTCTTCCCAATTGCCTGGACTTCGCTGACCTCTTGGCATTCGCTAGAGTCATAAGGGAGAGGGTTTTCTTTGCTACAACCCGAAGAGAGGCATGCGAGATAGGTTCAAATTTCTTGGAGCACAGAAACTTAAACACCACATCCAGGTTTAAGAGTACATATTACGTCGTCTGAAAAGACCCAATGAGGTCCTGCAAACCTTGATTTTGGGACAACTCTAGGCCTCTATGCCTAAAGACGGCAGAAAGCATACTGCTCTATCCATTGATGGTAGATACAGCCAGCTTAGCATCCTGTCTGAGGTACAAGAAGAAGTCTGCAATCAAGCTCAGAAAGGTAGTGGATGAGGAAACTTGAGCCGCCTGCACCAAGCTCTAAAGGTCTCCCACCTAGATCGGTAGACTCTTTGTGAAGAGATCCTCCTTGCTCTGGCGATAGATTTCGTCGCTTGTGCCAAAAAGCCTCGAGATCTGACAAGCTTCTAGTCAGTCTGAAGGAAGGCAGTTGAGAGCAAGGGGGGTAAGATGATACCTCTCGAAGTGGGGCTGTTTGAGAAGATCTGGACTTGCCGAAGTCTTCTTGGGAAGTCCATCAACATGCCCATCACTTCCGAAAACCATTCCCTAGCAGGCCAGAATGGAGCCGCTAGGATCATTCGCCCCGAATCGAGGAGAGCGAATTTCCTGAAGACCAGATTGATGATCTCGAACGGGGGCAACGCAAACATGTCCACCCCCGTCCAATCCATCAGGAAGGAGTCCACTGCTACAGCTTCCTCGTCCGGGACTAGGGAGCAGCAGTAGGGGATCCTCTTCTTCCAGTTGGAGGCAAAAAGGTCTGTTACAGGTCTGCCCCACAACATCCAGAGACTGACAGACTTGCGGGTTGAGAGACCATTCTGAGGGAAAAACAAGTCTCTTCCTGCTGAGCATGTTTGCCCCGATGTTTCTTGCCCTAGAACAAACCTCCTTTCTAGATCCAAGAAATCAGAACGAAGGCGTCCTTGATCTCGACACACAATTCGACTAGTGTCATCACGAAGTCCTAGATTCTCATGTTCAAAGTCATGCCTCAGCTAGAACTTCCTGAAAGACGAGGCGCCGATCGTCCTGTAAGACGTGGCGCCGATAGTCCTGTAAGACGTGGTGCCAAAAGTCCTGTAAGACGTGGAGCCGAGAGGTTAACAGAGCGAGACGCTGAACGTTCTAAAAGACAAGGTGCTAAGCGTCCTGGTGTCAGAAGAGACTCTTCTTGTTGACAGGAAGACCTAAATATTCGATAGGCTCAACGTTATCTAAAAATCCAGATACAGGGACGCTCTGATTTCTCCAGAGAGCAGTATAGTATTCCGCTACATAAAGCAAAAGTTACGTGAACATGAGAGGGGCGGAGCTGAGACCAAAACACACGCCCGAAACTGACCCATTCTACACCCGTTCTTCCTTGTAAACAAACCTCAAATAAAGTTTGATTGCATAGCCTGCCACTTAGACTCCTCTCTAGAACTGGGAGAGAGAATCGTTGTAGCTAAAAACTAAAGGAGGTTTCCCTATAAAAGGAAAAAAGTAATCCTCCTTCAGAAGAAGTACTGACCAAAGGTCTGCTCCCCTATTCTCCAAAGATTTTGATGTCTCCATGGAGGACTTTGACTTCTGAACGAAGGCGTAAAGAGCATTTACGTCTAGGACCGGACAAAAGACTCCCTCTCCCAAAAGAGAGACATTGAAGTTGCAAAGTCGGTTAGGCAGAAAAGTCTTATCGGAGTAACTAACAAAGGAGGATTCAGTAGGAAAAAGATTTCGCATCCATCCCAGTAAAAACACGGACGAAAGGTCTGCTCCTCTCCTCTCCCAGGCTCGCCAGAAGTAGCAAATTCTGGCTCTTACTGTTGTTAGTCATCAAAGGTTTCTGTTTTAAGAAACAAAAATTAATATATTCTTAAGGCTCCATTAATGACCACGTGAAAACTCAGAGGGTGGGGAACATGGAGCAACAGAACTTAGGATCCTCTCCTTCTGTTAACCTCAAACAATTCAACAGGAGAAAAGTGATCACTAAAGTCATCCTTGACGGAGAGCTTATAAGACGTGGCGTCGCCCTGAAAGGACAAGGCGGCGATCGTCCTATCATCCTGAAAGACGAGGCTGCCCTCGTCCCGAAAGACGAGGCTGCCCACGTCCCGAAAGACGAGGCTGCCCTCGTCCCGAAAGACGAGGCTGCCCACGTCCCGAAAGACGAGGCTGCCCTCGTCAAGAAAGACGAGGCTGCCCTCGTCCCGAAAGACGAGGCTGCCCTCGTCAAGAAAGACGAGGCTGCCCTCGTCAAGAAAGACGAGGCTGCCCTCGTCAAGAAAGACGAGGCTGCCCTCGTCCCGAAAGACGAGGCTGCCCACGTCCCGAAAGACGAGGCTGCCCTCGTCAAGAAAGACGAGGCTGCCCTCGTCAAGAAAGACGAGGCTGCCCTCGTCCCGAAAGACGAGGCTGCCCACGTCCCGAAAGACGAGGCTGCCCTCGTCCCGAAAGACGAGGCTGCCCACGTCCCGAAAGACGAGGCTGCCCTCGTCAAGAAAGACGAGGCTGCCCTCGTCAAGAAAGACGAGGCTGCCCTCGTCAAGAAAGACGAGGCTGCCCACGTCCCGAAAGACGAGGCTGCACTCGCCCCGAAAGACGAGGCTGCACTCACCCCGAAAGACGAGGCTGCACTCGCCCCGAAAGACGAGGCTGCACTCGCCCCGAAAGACGAGGCTGCATTCGTCCCGAAAGACGAGGCTGCATTCGTCCTGAAAGACGAGGCTGCATTCGCCCTGAAAGACGAGGCTGCATTCGCCCTGAAAGACGAGGCTGCATTCGTCCTGAAAGACGAGGCAGCATTCGCCCTGAAAGACGAGGCTGCATTCGCCCTGAAAGACGAGGCAGCATTCGCCCTGAAAGACGAGGCTGCATTCGCCCTGAAAGACGAGGCTGCATTCGCCCTGAAAGACGAGGCAGCATTCGCCCTGAAAGACGAGGCTGCATTCGCCCTGAAAGACGAGGCTGCATTCGCCCTGAAAGACGAGGCAGCATTCGCCCTGAAAGACGAGGCAGCATTCGCCCTGAAAGACGAGGCAGCATTCGCCCTGAAAGACGAGGCTGCATTCGCCCTGAAAGACGAGGCAGCATTCGCCCTGAAAGACGAGGCTGCATTCGTCCTGAAAGGCGAGGCAGCATTCGCCCTGAAAGACGAGGCTGCATTGGCTCTGAAAGACGAGGCAGCATTCGCCCTGAAAGACGAGGCTGCATTCGCCCTGAAAGACGAGGCAGCATTCGCCCTGAAAGACGAGGCTGCATTCGCCCTGAAAGACGAGGCAGCATTCGCCCTGAAAGACGAGGCAGCATTCGCCCTGAAAGACGAGGCAGCATTCGCCCTGAAAGACGAGGCTGCATTCGCCCTGAAAGACGAGGCAGCATTCGCCCTGAAAGACGAGGCAGCATTCGCCCTGAAAGACGAGGCAGCATTCGCCCTGAAAGACGAGGCAGCATTCGCCCTGAAAGACGAGGCTGCATTCGCCCTGAAAGACGAGGCTGCATTCGCCCTGAAAGACGAGGCAGCATTCGCCCTGAAAGACGAGGCTGCATTCGTCCTGAAAGGCGAGGCAGCATTCGCCCTGAAAGACGAGGCTGCATTCGTCCTGAAAGACGAGGCTGCATTCGCCCTGAAAGACGAGGCAGCATTCGCCCTGAAAGACTGAGGGCAGGTAAGCTCATAGCTACGTATGAGTAGAGAGAGTTCCAGCGAGGAAGAAATGTCCACTCCTTTCAGCCTAAAAGCCAAGCTTAAGGCTGAACGATAGCCTTTCACCGCTGAGACCGAAAGGCGCATTTCCTCCCGCAAATAAACAAGAAACTCCGCTATTGCTGGATTAGTGGCATCGAGTGGAGAGATACCCCTCCCACGACACCAACCACAGAAGACTCTCCACTTCGCCTGGTAGACTCCCTCAGAGGACTTTCGCAGGTGCCGAGACATTCCCTCTGCAACCTGTTGCGAAAAGCCTCTCTCTGTGAGGAGACGCTGGACAGTCTCCAGGCGTGAAGCCGAAGCGAGGCTATGGCTTTGTGGAAGATGTTGCAATATGGTTGTCTGAGTATCTCGTGTCGTGGGGGAAGTTCTAATGGGAGCTCCGTCAGGAGCTGAAGAAGGTCCGGGAACCATTCCGCGTGATGCCATAGCGGAGCTATCAGAGTCATCGACAAGTTGACCGATAGTCTGGTCCTGTTGAGCACCCTTCTCATCAGACAGAACGGTGGGAAGGCGTATACATCGACGTTGTCCCACCATTGTTGGAAAGCATCTTGCCAGAGTGTCTTGGGGTCCGGGACTGGGGAGCAGTACAGGGGCAGTTTGAAATTCAAAGCTGTCGCGAACAGATCCACGGTCGGGGAACCCCACAAAGTCAGGACTTTGTTGGCTATCTGAGGATCCAAAGACCACTCGGTACTCACTATCTGCGAAGCCCTGCTCAGACTGTTGGCGAGCACATTCCTCTTGCCAGGAATGAAGCGAGCTGATAGAGTTATCGAGTGGACTTCAGTCCACCTCAGAATCTCTACTGCAAGATGGGATAGCTGCTGCGAAAAAGTGCCTCCCTGCTTGTTGATATAAGCCACTACCGTGGTGTTGTCGCTCATCACCACCACGGAGTGACCCGCCAGGGTCCGTTGGAGCTGTTTAAGAGCCAGGAAAACGGCCTTTATTTCTAGCAGGTTGATGTGCAGGGGTACTTTTCTGATTCTGACCAAAGGCCTGAGGTCCTCTGGTTCAGAATGTGCGCCCCCCACCCTTCTTTTGACGCGTCCGAAAAAAGTGTCAATTCCGGGGGGAGGACGAGAAGATCCACTCCCTTTCGCAGGTTCTCGTCGACCAGCCACCACCACAGGTCCGCCTGTTCCGAAGGTCCTATCGGGACCAGGAAGCCCGGGGAATCAGATCCTTGATTCCACCAGGACTTGAGCCGCCACTGCAGGGATCTCATCCTGAGACGGCCGTTTGGAACCAGACGGGCCAGGGAGGACAGGTGACCTAAGAGACGCAACCACGATTGGGCAGGAAGCCCTTCTCGCCTGAGGAAGGGTTCCGCCACCCTCCTCAGCCTTGCTATCCTGTCATCTGATGGAAAGGCTTTGTGGAGATTGGTGTCTAACAACATGCCTAGATAAACCAGTCGTTGGGACGGCTGCAGAGAGGACTTCTCGAGATTTACCACGATCCCCAGATCCTGGCAAAGTCCCAGAAGCCTGTCTCGGTGTCGAAGGGGGGTCGACTCCGAGTCTGCTAGGATCAGCCAGTCGTCCAGATAACGGAGGAGACGGATGCCGTTCCTGTGTGCCCAAGACGAAATCAGGGTAAACACTCTGGTGAACACCTGAGGTGCTGTGGAGAGACCGAAACACAGCACCTTGAACTGGTAGGTCTTGCTGTCTAGGCTGAATCTCAAATACTTCCTGGGATCTGGAAGTACGCGTCCTTCAGATCCAGTGTGCACATGAAGTCTTGTGGTCTCACCGCAAGTCTGACCGTGTCCGCTGTCTCCATGCTGAACGGAGTTTGCTTGACAAACTTGTTCAGAGCTGAGAGGTCGCTGAGAGGTCGATGACGGGTCTCCAGCCTCCAGACGTCTTCTTTACAAGAAAAGAGTCGACTGAAGAAGCCTGGTGAGCCGTCGACGACCTCCTGGAGAGCATCCTTCTTGAGCATGGTCTCGACTTCCGCCCGAAGGGCTAGCCCCTTTACCGATCCCATGGCATAGGAGCTCAACGACACTGGATTCGCTGTCAGGGGAGGTTGAGATGTTGTGAATGGGACGCGATACCCTTGGCCGATCACAGAGACCGTCCAAGCATCGGCCCCATGTTGCTGCCACCTGTGCACGCAACTTTGAAGGCATCCCCACACAGGTGGACACGCGGGGGGACTGCCACTCCTAGCGTTTGCGGCCGTGGCCGCTCCCTCTAGGAGTCTTGCCTCCCCTGGAGGACTTACCGCCCCTCTTGTCCTTGGCAGGAAAGGGCTGGGGCTTAGACACCACTTTCTTAGCTGCCGGCGCCTGCTTCGGCTGCTGCTGATGTTGCTGCGGAGCTGGAGGCTTGTAGGGCCGAGATGCAAGGGCCCTTTGGAGAAGGGAGTCTTGGCTAGACTTCCTCCACCTCTCAGCTGTTTGTTCCATGTCCTGGGGCTCAAACAAATTCCCCCCAAGGAGGGAAGCGTGTCTGAGCCTGTTGACATCCACGGCGGGGACCTTCGGATGGATCTTCTCGGTCCCCTCATCACGACGCTTCAGCACCGAGTTGGCCCACAGGTTGGTAACCTGATGTGCCAGGAACTCGATGGAGCGAGTGCCCGAGAGGAAGAAGGTCTCCAGGGCCTTCCTATTGCTCTCCTTAGACATCCTCAAAGCGCAGTAGGATGCCCAGAAAACCTAGCCAGACATCCAGCCACGAAGTGGCCTGCATGGCACACTTCGCGACCTTCTCATGGCTTAGGATCTCCGACGCCGAGAACGTTACCTGCCGGGCGGAGAGCTTCTCAAGAGGAACTCCCCTAGTAAGCTCTTCTACCGAATGGTGGAGGGGAAGAGCGAGGCTAGACTCCCCCATGATCTCAAAATACCTCCTCTGCTGGAGACGAGGAGGTGGGAGGAGTTTGTTCCCGGCAGAGGAACAACTGGAGGAAGCGAGTACTGCGAGCTGAGCGTTGGCCCTGGCTCTGGCACTCTTCAGCCTCTGGGACTAGGGCAGAGCCGCGCTGGCCTTTGGGGGCTTCTGAGTTCCATACACCTGATCCAGGACCGTGTCCTTGCCTTCACGGGGGGCGATCACAGGGTCCATGAACCCGTTGAGCTGTCTCATCAGGCCCAAGACCTGCCAGAAGGCATGCTCAGACTCTTGCTGCTCTCCTCCCTGCGGACTGGCAGCTAAGTCTCCTGTCCCCGGAAGCTCTTCCTGGGGAGACACGTGGACGTTCTCCCGGGGTCTGGCTGGTTCCTGACGAATACGAGAAGACGACTTCGGCAACGTCTTGGAGTCCTTGGGTTCCCTCCTGGGTGGGATACAAGACTCCAGCAAAGAGGTCTGGTAGGCACCTTCCGCGCGAGAAGATTCTCCTCCAAGAGGAGGTGACTCCCCCCTTGGTGCCGAGGGGAGACCGCTGCCTCACTGGACTCTCCCGAGGACGGAAAAGCCTCGTCTACGGGAGAAAGAAAAAACGACTGCGAAGGGGACGGGGCCTTCCTGACGGACCTCTTAGGAACCACTCCTCTCCTTCTCTTCAGCGGGGGCAAGGCCGTCGCTGGCTTGTGTCCTAGATCGGCGAGTGCCGGCTTCATAGCCTTCACTAACGCCCGCATCAGAGGACCAAACCAGGACTGCCGAGACACGGACACAGAGTCCGAAATTCCCGCTGGAGGGAAGGGGATCGGGCGATCCTTCGAAGTGGACACCACTGGACCTGCCTGCAAAAAAGAAGGGGAAGAAAGTTGCCTTGACATCTCCGAAGGTCCTTCCTTATCCTGCAAAAGAGACCTGCGCTTAGGTGGAGGCGATCCCGACTGCGACCTGGCGACACTCGTCCCTGCTGCTGCCGTGAGCTGCGGAACCCTACGCGAACGGGGGTCATGCTGACGCTCGAGCGAGGGTGATACAAAAGTCGCGCGCGAGGAGCTGTTGGAGCGCAGGCGCGCAGAGACAAACGAGCACGGGGACGATCGCGCGCGGGGGCGAACGGGCGCGTAGGCGAGTGAGGGCGTTGGCGAGTGAACGCGCTGGCGCGCGGGCGAACGAGAGCGCTCAGGAGACCGCTGAGGGCCAGGGGACCGATAGTGTCCTGGAAACCTGTGACGCGTGGGCGAGCGATGGCAAGTCGGCGATCGATGGCTCGTTGGCGAACGCTGGCGCGCAGGCGAGCGATGGCGTGGTGGCGCGTTGGCGAGCAACCGCCCATGGGCGAGCTGATCACAGGCGACCTATGTTTCTCCGGATCTGCTGGGCGCTGACGCGTAGGAGAGCGCTTGCGCGCAGGCGATGGATCACGAGTGGGATCTGGAGATCGCCGGCGCTCAGGGGAACACTGACGCACTGGTGATCGTTGACGCGCAGGAGATCGCTGACGAGCAGGAGAACGTTGACGCGTTGGAGATCGCTGTCGCGCTGGAGAACGCTGGCGAGCAGGGAGATGGCGCGTAGAAGGCTGCGTAGGAGCTATCGGCGCGACGCGCAATGGCGAACGCTCGCGAGTAGGCTCAGGAAGAGGAGGCGCGTGGGCGTGCAGGAACTCTAGATGTACGCGCAGGAGACCGCGCGCGTTGCTGCGCAGGAGAAAGCTGACGAGCAGGATCGCGAGGGCGAGGAGAAGTTGAGTCCTTTCCCATGTCCTGAACCGGAGTTCTAGGGCGCGTGGGCGCACAGGGCGCGTGGGCACGTGTCAGGAACTGGAAGCACAGGTGGGCGTTGACGAGCAGGAGATCTAGTGCGCCCAGAAGACCGTTGGCGCGCTGGGTGCGCAGCAGGAACAGGAGGATGTTCGTTGTCCTTAGGAGAGCGCTGGCGAGCAGTAGAGCGTTGATCATCAGAAGAGCGCTGGCGAGCAGGAGAGCACTGGCCATCAGGAGAGCACTGACGAGCAGGAGAGTGTTGGTGTGCTACTACGCGTGAACGCGCAGAAGGGCGCGCAGGGGAACCCTGACGTGCAAGGGAAGCGCCCACACCGTGGGTGACATCCCTTTGCCCCGAAGGGACTGGTGCCCATCGGCTGACGAGATCAGACTGCTGGCCGTCTGCACAGGAAGTAGAAGGTCTGGAAGGCGTGGGAGAACGTGAACGATCCTCGGAGAGGTCTAAGGATGCGGCTGCTACAGACTGCTTCTGGCGAGGAGTCCCCATCGGAGGACGGAGGAGGAGAAGACTCGAAAAGGCGCCTCTTGACACCCTTATAGGGAGACGGGAGGCCTTTGCGGCGAAGCGGACGATGAGCCTTACTGCGAAGGCGGCCACGAGGGAGGTCGTCAGGATCATCAGTCCTCCGAAGAGGAGTCTCAGTCAGAGTGCTCCCCCGAGGGGGAGACTTAGCCACAGGAGAGCCCGTAGGACCCCCTTCCCCCTCCGAAGGATGTACAGAAGGGGGAGGAGAGCCTTCAGCAACGTCATCAACATCAGGAGCCGCAGAGGTTTGACCAGACTCGTCGGAAGCCTCTGCCACCACGACGTCGACGATAGACAGAAGATCTACCTCTGCTATCACCAGCGACTGCTTGACAGCGGCCCCTAACTGAATAAGGTCAAACAGGGCTTCCTTGGAGGGCAGGCCCTTAAGCCCCAAGGAACCCCAAAGCTGAAAAAGATCATCATTATACATAGAATTAACATTATCAAAATCCTCCCCCGGAGGAGGAGGGGGAACCGCCCCACTATGGGAGGCGACGCCCTCTCCCGCACCCCGAGGTCGGGAAACAGAACTAGGGCCTGCGTTCCCACTCGGCGGCGTCTCACTAGGAGCCGGACGAGGGGGAGCCTCGGAGGAGGTTTGGGGGGCGGAAGAAGAGTCCCGAGACCCTTCCTCCTTCAAGGCAACCCTCGAAGGAGAACGGTCTCTCTTGGACTCCTTCTTACACCGGCGGGCAAACCTCTCCCACTGGGAGGCAGACCACTCCCTCCACTCACTACAAGTATTTTCACTATCACACCGTTGGCCTCGACACTGCGGGTAAAGGGTGTGAGGATCGGTATCCACCGCAGACATGAAGGTACCGCAAGGGCGGCCGGCAATCCCAGGGCACTTGCGCATGATGAACACCAAAGGGCGAGGCCAACTTCAAACACACAAAGCTGAGGAAAAGCAAAGAAAAGATTAAGGCTGTCAAAAACGAGGACGATAGACAGACACGTCTCCACATCGTCCGAGCCAAAAGTGAAGTGAAGCAAATCACCAGGAAGCAAATCACCAGTGTGTGTGTGTGGGGGGGGGGGGGGAGGGGTAGCAAGCTACCCCTTCCCCTACCCCCGCTAACTAGCGCGGGGGTAGTTTAACCCTCGTTAAAATCTATTGGCTCGTCAATTTCAGCTACGCCGAAAGTAAACCCAATGTAAATAGCGTGGTTTGTATTTCGGTTACGGAACAAATCACTTTTCTGTCTGCCTGTCTGGCAGATGCGAGACATTTGAGACTGCAAATGTGGACTTTATATGATTGATAGGTTTGGCTGATTATATTTGCAAGTTATCAGGCATCAGGATAAATAGGGTTGCAATGAAAATTCTAAACTCATTTTCTGCAACAAGGAAAAATTACTCATTATCCACAATTCTTCACACCGAAAAAGACCAAATTTATCTCATTATTTCCCAAATCAAGGCATATTACAATTAAATAAATTCTGTACTATGTTGCAAGTCTATATCTGATAGGAAAGCGAAATGAAACCTGTCAAATACAGAGAATAACATTTTAATGTGAATGACAAAATCACACATCCATCAAAACAATATAAATATTACCAGTGAACCGCTTCTTCAGAGACGGTTCAAATGGTGTGGCATTCAACATTGTCATTATTTTTTTTCAACAAAACATCCATCAAGTTGTATACAAAGAAACAGTCACAAATGCAGGCATACCACACACATACGTACAGATAACTGGCAGTCATTCGTGCTAGCAGGCACGTACTCTCGGATAGCACACACGAAAGTAGAAAAAGAAGCCTAATGAAATATATAAGAAAAAAGTTTTAAACTTGAAGTTTTATTACATTTTCAAACCATAGTTTTAGTTATGCCAAGATCTCGGATCATACAAATGAACCTAGACTGTCTATACAGTATAAAAGATTCTTTCAATGGAGACTTTAGAGCAGTGTTTCCCAACCTTTTTTAAATGATTACCCCAAAATTTTATTTCCAACTAATCAATTACCCCATTGAACATATACCCGGTAACATCGGTTGTTCTTTTGCAGCCACCTGATGAACTGTATGGATCATGTAGCCCGCTATTGGCTGCTTATAGTTAAGGATCCAAAACAAATGCAAACTTTTCCATTTTAATGGATATCAAAATGAACCATCATCAGTGCAGAATATTCAATGTAACAATATTAATAGATATTATTTAGTAATAACTTTATAGCAATAATTATGGGAATGTGAATAACTCAATTTCAGAACATCTTGATTACCCCAAAATTACGGGTCCATTACCCCACTGGGGTAAATTACCCCAGGGTTGGGAAACACTGCTTTAGAGTCATAAGATTGGTAAATGCATCGACCATTGGGTCGCGATAACGTACAGTCACCAAAAATATGCTTATTTCAGTCCAGCATGAAACGTGACCACGTTTCTTGGAGCTTTATCAAAATATAAAATTCCCATTCTCTTGGAATTCTATAGGAATGACCTTCCCATATGCGACAATAACTCCTTTACGTCACATGTATTGGTTAGTTGAATGTGATCCCGTCAAGAAAAACTGAAAGCCAGGTCATATAAACTTATTTTTTCCAGTGCAGAAAATTTTTAAAGATTTAAGAATAAATGTTATATTGTAAAGAGACACTATAGCAGTAAATATGTTTCATAATTTACTGTGATGAAGTTGCATTTCTAACCTGACAATTAGATCAATAAAGGTTAACTTTCCATTTCATCTTTAGTTTTCTTTTCTCTTTCTGCAAGCTCCTTTTATAGTAACAAAAGACCTTTAATCAGCATTCTGACAAATAATAGGACCCTTTTCTTTAACAAGTGATGGAGAGCTAACATCCGGAGTGTTAAATTATCATCATCTTCCCATAATTCATCGGTAGATATTTAATAAATGGTATAATCGCTTTTTTCCAAGCTATTCCATAATGAGGCCATTGACCAAACTGTGCTTATGCTTTCCCATCAGTCACCATGAGTAATGAATGATTAACCCTTTTACCCCCAAAGGACGTACTGGTACGTTTCACAAAACTCATCCCTTTACCCCCATGGACGTACCCGTACGTCCTTGCAAAAAAATGCTATAAAAATTATTTTTTTCATATTTTTGATATTTTTTTGAAAAAATTCAGGCATTTTCCAAGAGAATGAGACCAACCTGACCTCTCTATGACCAAAATTAAGGCTGTTAGAGCAATTTTAAAAAAAATATACTGCAAAATGTGCTGGGAAAAAAATAACCCCTGGGGGTTAAGGGTTGGAAATTTCCAAATACCCCGGGGATAAAAGGGTTAAAAAGGTAGATGAACTAATCCATGAAATGACAAAAGGGGCATGAGGGCTTTGCCATTGGCTATTCAACTTTTTAGACTCGCTGCATTTGTCAGTCTTGAAGGATAAGAATTTAAGGGAGATATCTCGAGACATAAATCTCCGACAAAACTATACCACAAGGTGTCAGCCTGGAGGTTCTCCTAAGGAATCCACCAAGGCACTTCATAGGCATCAGCTGCACAGCCATTTAAGAGAACTATTTATGAGGATATTAGTAAATGGTATGATTTACACTCATTCCTCCATGATTATTGTCAAGGTCAAAGTGAGTGGCTAATCAGGCTGTATATAATACATTGACATTAGAGCCTGTAATGTGCTTAATCGTAGATGCTTTAATCCCATTAAATTATGTGGGAGGTAGCACTCAAGGTATAACAGCCTAACAGGAGGTATGGTGGATACTGCTTGGCAACTACTGTACTGTTCAAAGTGTAATTTTTGCCACAATTGCTTAATTTAGAGTAATTCAGACATTAAAATTGGCTAAAGTTAATGGGAGGTCATAAAGTATGACAAAAATCGGCAATTCAAGGAACCCCAGGGTTATATAGGAACAGAAAGAAAGGTAATATAAAATGTTAGATTCCAATACCTGGGTCGAGTGCAACTACTAGAAGCTCGACTTACATTAGATCGCATGGCGCCTTTTTGATGCAAGTAAGCTGGAATATTACAGAACACTTAACATCTAGTTGTTAATGGGAAGGGCTATTGCTTGGAGGAATTCTCTTGCTGTAAAAAAAAAAAAAGGTACATATGAATAAATCTGCCAAAGAATATAGCTTTAATGATATGGCCAAAAAGGCCTACATATAATACCTAAGATCAACATACGGTAAGTGGGTACCATAAAAACAAAACTATTTTCTAGGGCCTGGAAAATGTGTTCGTTCCTGGCTGTTGTTCCCCGTGGCAAATGATATTTCTAGGCAAGGAATAGTGCTGATATCGTCGTCGCCCACTCGTGTCCGAGTATTGGGTTCTGTCGTTAGCCATCAGCCTCCTATCTGTGGGGTGGGTGCTTATGCCTGATGTGGCTGTTAAGTCCTAGTCTGTGGTGGCAGAGTCGCGGACAGTGTTCACAAGGGAGGGTAGGTGGTGGGCGGGGCTGTTCTAATCGCTCTCTCCTTCTTCTCCTCCTAGCCTCCTCATTTTGTCTCCTCCTCTCCTCGAAGCCCACGGTGCCATGGTGTACTGTACTCCTCAGTGCTGATATACACCATAGCAAAGGAAAATTACCTCAAAAATGCGTTAACTTTCCCCAAGCCGGATAAAAAATCTAAAAGCTAGTAAGATTTGTATAGCCAAGGCCCGTGTCAATTACATGCCACTTTAAGCAATTAATCTGGAAACTAGGCTAGGGAAGAAACCTTTGGCTACTAATAACAAAAGGGAAGCCCACACTTTGAGTAATTAAAAATGAAGAAGTCTTCCTGAAAGTAATCTGGGAGCAGGCATATATTGTATTGTATACTATACATATTAACCCTTTTACCCCCAAAGGACGTACTGGTACGTTTCACAAAAGCCATCCCTTTACCCCCATGGACGTACCGGTACGTCCTTGCAAAAAAATGCTATAATTTTTTTTTTTCATATTTTTGATATTTTGAAAAAATTCAGGCATTTTCCAAAAGAATGAGACCAACCTGACCTCTCTATGACAAAAATTAAGGCTGTTAGAGCAATTTAAAAAAAATATACTGCAAAATGTGCTGGGAAAAAAATAACCCCTTGGGGGTTAAGGGTTGGAAATTTCCAAATAGCCTGGGGGTTAAAGGGTTAAACCGTGGATTATTGTTTCCTTCCTCCACTTTCATTAAAAAAACAAAAAAAATGTTCTTCCAAAGAATCAAAATTGTCACTTTTTTTTTTTTTTTTTTGTCTTGACTGGCCTAGGTCATTATTTATATAATTTCCCAACTTTTCAGTGAATTTCAACCGTTTACCTGCCTCTTCTCACCACATTCGTGAACATTTTAAATCTCAATGCATTTTACAGTATATGAACAGTTCCAGTAGGCCCTGCTGCTTCCTCCGGTGCCTTAGATGACCGCGGAGGTAGCAGCAGTAGGGGAGTCAGCATTATGAAGCTTCATCTGTGGTGGAAATGTGGGAGGTTGGGCTGTGGCACCCTAGCAGTACCAGCTGAACTCGGTTGAGTCCCTGATTAGGCTGAAGGAACAGAGAGTGTAGAGGTCCCCTTTTTGTTTTGTTTCATTGTTGGTGTCGGCTACCCCCCAAAATTGGGGGAAGTGCCTTTGGTATATGTATGTATGTACATGGACAACAAAATACTGTAAAGAACAGAAAAATGTTAATGAAGAAAAAATATAGAGTCCCTCTTTCTCACAAACACAATGAGCTAACACTCACCGATATACTGATTCTTATTTCTTGATAAACTTTGTAAAATAATATTTAATAACAACAGTGACGAGTCTCAAAGTGTCTATAACAACGATGTGGCGTGGTAACGCGCAGCGTGCCTCCGAGTGCGACACCTAGCAAACTTGGTCTTTCTGAAAGGATATTAGAAGGGTCGTCTACATTGTTCAAACCAGGATCTGATGGATCATAATTCAAGAGAGGAAGCTGACAAGCTTCAAGCAATGCAGGTCGAGGCTTCAAAACTTCAGGTATTTTTAAAATCTTATCAAAAGCTGCTGCTTCTTTCTGTTTGATCAAAACTAACATTGCAGTGGTTGTAATCCTGGTGTTATGTTCATAGGTCATATCACGTAACACCTACACCTGCTGCAAAAGATTTAAATCAATGTTCTGTCTCCTCTTCAAAATCATTATATTAATTATTTCTCATATAGCTTATTTCCTTATTTCCTTTCATAACCGGACTATTTTTTCCCTGTTGGAGCCCTTGGACTTATAGCATCCTTTTCATCCAACTGGGGTTATAGCTTAGCTAGTAGTAGTAATAATAATAATAATAATAATAATAATAATAATAATAATAATAATATCATCATCATCATCTCCTCCTACGCAAAGGGCCTCTGTTAGATTTCGCCAGTCATCTCTATCTTGAGCTTCTAATTCAATACTTCTCCACTCATATTCTCCAATAATAATACTATATTTTACAAGCACTTTACAATGTACCTTACAGATGCATCAATTCTATCTTCTCTGGTCTTTACTAAACGAGCCGATTCATTCTTACCCCACTTTCCTAACCTTTAAAAATTGGCAAACCAGTTTTGAGCTTTTATTATAGTTACTCTTTAAAAAGTTGAAACTCCATTTTCTTAGGTTTTGTGGACATTTTTTTCAACATAGAAAAGGACCCAAGAGGTATTTTTCACAAACAAATAAATGCATAAAACACGTGAAGCAAAACAAAGGAGACACATGGCAAAGATACTATCCAGACGTGTTAGAAATGGATTAAATCTGCTTATAGGGTATACCAACCAATACATTCCTTTGCACAGATCTCACGCATTGCTGGACATGGTAAATTTAAGCTTTACCTTTAAAACTTGCTAGGATTTTTCTTTATCCGCATTAAGTAAATCCTATATAAGTTGAATGTGGGCTGTGTTTTTGTTTGCATAATCAAATGAGTCTTAAATATTACCTGGAAAATTCATCAGCAGAATATCACCCACAAAACTTTGTGAAATGAAAATCATAATTGTAAATTTACCACCAAACCTTAGCATATTCAGTACCCGAAACTCACATGAAAGTTCCGATTTGAGAAGGGTGGGAAGGCTGTTAGTTTTAAATCCTAATACAGCAATAATTGTTAACCATTTTACCCCCAAAGGACATACTGGTACGTTTCACAAAAGCCATCCCTTTACCCCCATGGACGTACCGGTACGTCCTTGCAAAAAAATGCTATAAAAATTTTTTTTTTCATATTTTTGATAATTTTTTGAAAAAATTCAGGCATTTTCCAAGAGAATGAGAACAACCTGACCTCTCTATGACAAAAATTAAGGCTGTTAGAGCAATTTAAAAAAAATATACTGCAAAATGTGCTGGGAAGAAAATAACCCCCTGGGGGTTAAGGGTTGGAAATTTCCAAAGAGCCCGGGGGTAAAAGGGTTAAAAATCCTCATCAGTCAAGAGCTATGCTTCCATATTCCCAAGCAATAAAGGGTTTGAGACCTTAAAATGTGACTTCCTTGGAAAATTAATATAATTTTCCATTAAAACCAAAGGAGGCACATGCTACATATTGAGAGGGACTTTATCAACTACAAACCATTGGTTCAGCTAGAGAAGTGTTCAAGATAAGCACCATGCATGGGTTCATCAGTGCTCTTCCAATATGTGATCTACCAATCTAAGACAGTGATCTGCTATTCATGTCATGTCATCTACGAGTAGATCGTGCCGAGCGAAAACCACTGGAAGTTTTATAAAATATCCCAGAAATAAAGACCAACAGGGCGGACGAGCGAAGCTCTACATGTACCACCTACCAGTACATAGGAGCAGTGATTTTTTTTTGTTCTTTGCGAGCAAGGCGGAGCAAAAAACAGTTCGACAGATCACATATTGGAGGAGCAACGGTTCATCTTCCGCAGCCAATAAAATACACTATACTGTGCCTTCATTTTATTAAGAAAGAAGAAATGGTCCAGTACCAGATACATTTAAAAAATAAGTTTAATATCCCCGTGAGCAGGGGTGCCTTCCAGAAGAAGTTTAAGGAAAGCTAGGCAATCAAAGAAAAGGATCATCACAAAATCTAAAGCGTCGGGTAAAAGTAGAAACTTAAGTTTGCTAACTTCAAAACTTGTAATGGCTCCCAAAATGTGAAGTTTAATTGGCTGCATGCATCCACTAATAAACTAGCATTAATTGAATTCATCAGGATTATTAACCCTTTTACCCCCAAAGGACGTACTGGTACGTTTCACAAAAGCCATCCCTTTACCCCCATGGACGTACCGGTACGTCCTTGCGAAAAAATGCTATAAAAATTTGTTTTTCATATTTTTTTATAATTTTTTGAGGAAATTCAGGCATTTTCCAAGAGAATGAGACCAACCTGACCTCTCTATGACAAAAATTAAGGCTGTTAGAGCAATTTAAAGAAAATATACTGCAAAATGTACTGGGAAAAAAATAACCCCTTGGGGGTTAAGGGTTGGAAATTTCCAAATACCCCGGGGGTAAAAGGGTTAAAGGCTCGTGAATACACTTACTGACGAGAGCCGATTTCCAATTTAAAATAGACTTCATATCTGAATTGGATTTAAGATAAGACGTATCTTTTGGAGAAGAGTAAGCAAGGCTTCAATCCGTCCTCGTGGGCACAAATCTGTTTCCCATAAAATGAATTGAGCACTGATTGGCCTCCAATAAACCCAGCAATGGGTCATATGGCATAAAAAATAACTCCAAATCAATCTAAGTCATTACAGATATATTAAGTTTCAAAATGTTACCCAATAAAGAATATTGTTGATTCTGTCTTTACAAAGATGGATACCTGAACCTTTTTCATTCATTGTTGCTATTTAACACACCAAATGATTGGCAGCAGAATGAGGAAAGTCATTGTCATTATAAAAAAAACAAATTGACAATTACAATACATTATTCTATCAAGTAGAAATTAGTTGTAGAATATATATCCAAATATTCCTATCTCCATTTTAGTTAATTTGATGCACTATAGCACCCTCAAAATCAGAACAAACAAGGTATCATTGTAAATACCCGGGCCACGATGTCAGGGGTATTGCTACATCCCTGGCCTTCAAGAGAAACTTCTCTGTGACGCAGGTACTTCAAGCTGGGGTCTGGAAGCGTCAAACGACCTTCACAGCCCACTACCTGCAAGACGTGACCCACAGGAGCCTCGATACGTTTTCTATCGGCCCTGTGGTGGCTGCACAACAGCTGGTAGGTGTGTATCATTCTAAAATCATAGTAAAAATATGGGAAGAAAAATGTTAAGAGCAATGATAGTAGAGAGAAAGACTCAATTTTCCTGTCAATAAAAGTAATCTTTGCATACATGACATCACTTTCACGTTTCCTTATATTCATGACCAACCATAACAAAACTTGCATACCTTATACTCTCAAACAAAACTTGCATACCTTATACTCTCACAGATTATGAACACTGGCTTGTCATTAAAATAATATTGTATACAATAAATATGCAAGCATTCATATGGCCCATGTATATATACGTATCGTATGCACAATAGAATCGTCACCTGCATATAATAATTTTAATCATGATTAATTTTATAAGGGTCTTGTTCATAATTAAAATAAATTGTTTTAAATGTCTTGTATATAGATATTTAAATAAATTAGTCAAAACAATTCACATAGAAACCAATGAAATTGTAAAATCTTGAGTTAACACAATAGTCGGGTCCTCGTCTTCTAAGTTTTAAGTATCTTTAAATTTCACTTTGGAATGAACAGGCCAAAGGATAGCAAACCTAATCCCAACCAACATTTTTATATTTACAGAACAACAACTCTAATAGCCAGGCCTTCTCCATCATGAGGCTCAATACTACGCAGTACTCTAGAAGTTTTATTCCAGCTGTTACCAAGTTGTGGAATGATCTTCCTAATCGAGTAGTTGAATCAATAGAACTTCAAAAGTTCAAAGTTGGAGCAAATGCTTTTTTGTTGACCAGGCGGACACGAGTCTTTTTATAGTTTATTTATGACATATTTGTTTTTTATGTTGTTAATAGTTTATATATGACATGTCTGTTTTGACGTTGTTACTTTTTTTAGAAATGATTTATTGTTAATTTGTTCTCTTCATTTATTTATTTCCTTATTTCCTTTCCTCACTGGGCTGTTTTTCCCTGTTGGAGCCCCTGGGCCTATAGCATCTTGCTTTTCCAACTAGGGTTGTAGCTTGGATAGTAATAATAATAATAATAAACAGCTTAAGTAACAATGGCAAAATTTCTATAATCAATAGTACAGTACTGTATACTGTATACTGTAATAAGTGGAAAACCTTCACAGCTTTCATAAAATCATATTTAAAATGTGACAGGCCCCTGATCACCAAGATTCAATTCTAAGGGACTTTTACTCAGCGAAGACTTAAAATCCAGACCCAATGACAATATTGACGATTGAAACATTCAATTTCATAAAGTTTAAAGTCTTTTTGTTAATTAAGAAATAAATCTGGGAAGCAAGTTCCGTATAAGAGAAGGACAAAATTACGAAGAATAAGACGTGACGTAAATAATTTAACGTACAAAGAAAATAAGTGGAGAGTTAAGAGAAATCCACAAATTCAGAAAAACTATGGAACTGGTACATGGTGCTTAAAAGTTATTAAAATCACTTTAAATATAAGCTGAGAAAATGCCAGATCACATGATTTTATTCAAATATATTGAGGGTTAAATTGTGAGTTACCTGAACTATTATGTGTTAAATCAAGAGTTTACGGACCATTTGAAAATTAAAGCGAAAACTAAAAACAACTCATAAATGCAAATACCTGCGTGCGTACACATACGCGGACATACAATAGGCTTGCACACGAGAATGGGACACACAGCCAAATAAAACTTGAATATTTAATAGATAAAAGTATTTCTTTTATTATATACATATTTACCTTCGTGTTCAGGTAAAACGAAAGCGGATTCTTAAAACGTCCAACAGCTCACGTAACACAGCACGGAGTCTCACGAATCAAACACGTCAGCGGACAGTACAACTTTCTTAACTTATATAAACAATTATCAGGACCTTATAATGCTGGACCACACCCATTGCCTACATAGTAGATACAATAACTGTATGACAAAACATTATAATAAACATATTACATACTCTTGTACACACGGCTGTGTGCAAATACATTATGCATGTACAGGTATACTGTATGTATATGCACATAATTATGCACATATACCCAGTATATATATATATATATATATATATATATATATATATATATATATATATATATATATATATATATATATATATATATAATATATATACATACACACATACGTACAATATATATATATATATATATATATATATATATATATATATATATATATATATATATATACAGTATATATACACATACACACATTTACAAATAATCCACATACACACTTGCGTATGTGTTGTGTGGAGATAAAGATACAAATCTGGTGGAGATTGCAATAGATTTACAGAACCAGATAGCTTTTTAAAAGACTAGAAAACCCTGTAAGTACATAGTGACAAGAATATTAAATATTTGCAACAATTCATTTATTGTTAAAAGTCTACGTAACAAGTGTGGAGAATGAATGTACATAGCTAATGCGAGAATTGACAATGGGAGAAAAAAGGATTTGAGAAATATGGAAATGTGCTGATAATAATATACCTACAATGAAACACGTTTAACATGTCACACGTTGCCCCCAATTTTTTTTTTTTTTCTATTTATTTTCCTCTGTATTCATAGAACATACGTAATAGTTTGGCGGCTGTTTCGATCAACAAAGAAACGATGGTAATAACTTGGGAAACGAAAAAATCCTCTTGTGATATGGTAGTCCGCGCTGTGCGAGTGTTTAAGTTTACATCTGTTTGAAAACTGACAACTTAATGGAAATCAATGGAAATAAGACATTACAGTACGCAACATTTTATATTTCTTTAGAAATTTAATTGTGCCATAGTGTATTTTCTGAGATAATTAAACTGATATATTCAGGGGAGAGTATAAACACTATTCACAAAGTAGGCATTTTGCCTAATCTTATTAACAATTTACTTTGTCGTCAATTTTTTCACATATAAAATATACGTCTACACTGTATTGCACAAAGAGAATATTTACCTTGAGATTGTGTCAGGTCCACTGCACTTAAACTCAACAGCCATACAAAAGAAACTGCACGTGTCCCAAGTTATCACAACGATCTTTGCTGCTTACATGATCTAAGTTTAAATATGATATATACTACCCTACAATCTTTATATCGAAAATTCAAAAAATACGAATATCATTATTGTCTAAATTTTGCAGTAACATTCAAATTTCAGTAAATCCTTAAATAAAATAGTAATAAAAATAATGAATTGTGGAATCTAATTTTTTCTACAAATGGTCATGAAGTTTCAAACCAGAATCAATTTTGTACGGAGTTATTTTCAATTTTCCTCCGTAGACTATTTTTAACAGGACCCTATGAAGGACCTAGAGATGTATCGAGCATACTGGCAAGTTTTTTCCTAATAAAGGAATATTGTAGTTAACCTGGGTGTAAAAAAAAGTTACATGCTTAAGCTAGGCATGCACACACACGTATGCATATACTGCAAGTACGTTACGCATATATTGCATGTACGTAAGTATTGTATAATATCGTACCCAACTTGACGTTTTCTAGTTCGTAGTGTTTTAATTGATAATGTCCTTGTAAATTAACCCTTTTACCCCCAAAGGACGTACTGGTACGTTTCACAAAAGCCATCCCTTTACCCCCATGGACGTACCGGTACGTCCTTGCAAGAAAATGCTATAAAAACTTGTTTTTCATATTTTTTGATATTTTGAGAAAATTCAGGTATTTTCCAAGAGAATGAGACCAACCTGACCTCTCTATGACAAAAATTAAGGCTGTTAGAGCAATTTAAAAAAAAAAATATACTGCAAAATGTGCTGGGAAAAAAATAACCCCCTGGGGGTTAAGGGTTGGAAATTTCCAAAAACCCCGGGGGTAAAAGGGTTAAAATCATGGACTGAAATCCTGTATCATTAGATAATTTGGAACATTTATGTGGCTGGGAACATTGTCAAAAGTCATCCTAATAGTAACTAATGAAACATTCTACATACAGATCCATTAAAACCAAATTTTAATACATTTCCTTTTTCTGATTACTAAATTACACACATTTTTCATACATTTTTTTTTTCTGATTACTAAATTACACACATTTTTCATTCCCAGCACAGATGCTGGGAAAGGTGGTAGTAGTCCAGTATGAGAATCTTGTCTGATAGGTCAGTTGACTGCTTCTAGATTGTAGTAACATTGTTTTATTACCCACATATGTCCCGAACTTGGCATACCCTTTACATTCAGATCTCCCTAGACAGTTCTATCCTGTTCGTAATACTAGGCAGGCAGTTAATTCTAATAGCCAGGCCTTCTCCATCATGAGGCTCAATACTACACAGTATTCTAGAAGTTTTATTCCAGCTGTTACCGAGTTGTGGAATGATCTTCCTAATCGGGTAGTTGAATCAGTAGAACTTCAAAAGTTCAAAGTTGAACCAAATGTTTTTATGTTGACCAGACTGACATGAGTCTTTTTATAATTTATATATGACATATCTGTTTTTGACGTTGTTAATAGTTTATATAGGACATATCTGCTTTGACATTGTTACTGTTTTAGAATGATTTATTGTTAATTTGTTCTCATTATTTATTTATTTTCTTATTTCCTTTCCTCACTGGGCTATTTTTCCCTATTGGAGCCCTTGGGCTTCTAGCATCTTGCTTCTCCAACTAGGGTTATAGCTTGGCTAGTAATAATAATAATAATACCCTGCCTCAAAGTCTTCATAGAAGAGTACATCGTCTCTTTTAAGAACAGAGTACCATAAGGGTCAACATAACCATTTGTACGATGGTTAGTACATTACAGTATATGCATATGCACGCAAGTACAGCGTATAAATAAATTTGCATGCTAATTATCATCATTAACCCTTTTACCCTCAAAGGACGTACTGGTACGTTTCACAAAAGCCATCCCTTTACCACCATGGACGTACCGGTACGTCCTTGCAAAAAAATGCTATAAAAATTTTTTTTCCTATTTTTTATAGTTTTTTGAGAAAATTCAGGCATTTTCCAAGAGAATGAGACCAACCTGACCTCTCTATGACGAAAATTAAGGCTGTTAGAGCAATTTAAAAATGATACACTGCAAAATGTGCTTGAAAAAAAATAACCCCTGGTGGTTAAGGGTTGGAAATTTACAAATAGCCTGGGGGTAAAAGGGTTAAATGCACTAGGCAAAATCAGGTTAAAGACAGACATGAAAATCACTTCTTTCAAATATAACAAACTTATAAACAGAAAACAGCAAAGTTGTGAATAACTTCACCATATTACTTTTTTAATTATTATGTCCACATAATAAAAAAATAAATAAAAATTCTGATACTGTACTAACATTTACAACATTACAGTGAACCCTCGCTACTTCGCGGTTTGACCATCGCGGATTCACCACTTCGCGGATTTTTTTCATAACCCATATATATATATATGGTAATATATTGGTAATAACAAAATCAACATACTGTACTGAATAATCAATATAATCGATGCAAAAACTAACCTATACACAGATGTGTACAGTAAATGCGTTTGTTTCTTCATTATGATCAGAGAAACGTAAACAAAATATTGGTTGCCATTTTTTATCGTGCTTTTTGGAGTATTTAGGAAACGCATGATAAAAGATCGCCTTTAATATTTGTGCCTGTTTTAGTTTAGGGTACTGTAGTACATGCATTAAGTGTTCTGTACATTAAAAGGTAGTTTGTTAACAGTACTACGTACAAGGGAAGGTTTTAAAAGTCTGAATATACATGTTAAATAAATAGGTAAATATGGTGTCACTACTTCGCGGATTTTCACCTATCGCGGCCGGGTCTGGAACCTATCTACCGCGATAAACGAGGGTTCACTGTACTTAACATTCTTGCTTGGCTGATGTTGTCAATACCTTTGGTTATTATACTACAAAAGAAGTGATTCTTGAAATTTCAAACTAAAGAAACTTGCAAATACCGATACTTTACCGTCATCTTGAATGTTTCGTATGATACTGGACGAGAATTTTAGCCCTGTCGGGGGGGGGAGGGGGGGTTCTAGGTATTGGAAATACATTACTGTAGCTATCTGTGAACTGGAGCTAAGGCCATCAACTTAAGCGTATGATGCTGGACTGCAGTGTCGGCTAGCGAGTTTGCCTTTGTTCGACGCGGGTGCTCGAAAAACGTCGGGACTCTGGGACCTCGTGGTGGTCTTTCATGATTATTTTAACAAAAAATAAAGTTACTTTAAACATTTCTTCAAATCCAATGACTATAAGACACTTTATTGGTCTTCTAAATGGCTTAGTCCTTAAGTTATTTTGAAGAGGAGGAGATTCTAGCAAGATGAAACTTGGCTATTCATTGTAAAACTGATCAGGCGTAGCATAGAAATGACACAGATTTAATCAACATGGCAATATTCAAGAGTTGTGTATCAAAAGAAGATTATTCTAAACTGTTTTCCTCAAATCTAAAAAAATACATTTTATCGTACAAACTTAATGCTTGGTTTCACTGTCATTATCCTTCTGTTATTAGTAGCCATAAGAATTTTTTTTTTAATTAACAACTCATCAATTTCAAGAATAGCACTATACACAAGATAGTCTTATCAACATGATTTAACTTTACTATTACTCTGTACGGAACAGGTTTCTTACACAATCGAATACTGTCACAGTATTGCTTTTTGTCTTATCACTCCCTCTTCCCTACACTGATAACAGACCAATATAAGCTAGCAAGCTTACAAAGGTCGACTTACTATCAATGCAGTGAAGAGCAAGCGATGACAAAAAAGCAATACCGTTACAGTAAACTAGGGTGTATGAAACACGTGCATGACAACTTTATAACCTAAGAAAAATTAATCACAATTGACAAAAAAAAAAAAATAAACGATTGCTAATTGATGAGAATTGCTCACATCAATATAAATTTTGCTAGTGAATTCAGCTCACTTATCTATATGAAAAAATTTGATACATGTTAGATTTCAGCTTCAATATATTAACGGGAGAAAGAAAAGACATTTCTGACCATTTTCTTTTGGAATTAAATCATCTTCAATAGCCATAAACACTTTTATTCGGTGCTTCTGTAAATCCTAAAATGTATTCTCATACATTTTATGAAGTGAAATTAGAAAGCATAGTTTATGGTTTATCTACCGGCATTTGAATCTTTGAGGACTAATTACGGTACACTTAAGGCATTATTATCAAATAGCAAGTGCCACTCATATGATGGATACTATACGATCTAGTGCAGTAGAATATCTGCAAATATACGTAAGAGATGGAGGTGTCATCCTACAGAAACTCATCGATGAAATTATCGAACAGAGGCAAACTCTTAAGCAATCTGCTTTACAAAACATCAGGGGAAAAGGATTATTGGAAATGTTCCATACTTAAGTCAGTTAGCTTAGCTACTGGTAATACTATTCATTAAAATCAGAATCGAAGACTAGCAATACTGTTTACCTTAAAATGTAAAAAATATTCCTGGTAACACTGTTGCCAGATGAATTCTATGGTACGTGAAATTTTCAACCGGATCTAAACGGGTGTTTAAAAAGACTACAGATACGTGCTCAAGTGAGACTTGCTAATTAGCAAGATGAAAAATGAAAAAACCGTGATGAAATATAAAATGAAAATTGAGTAAGTGCAGGAAAGTAGTTTTCTTATTACTGTCAAGAATAAAAAAAGATAATGTTAAAGACATTATGTTTATAGAAACTTTGAAATTAATATGCACTATCACTAGGTAATACATTATTTATAGTTTAAAAGAAGATCTTTCTTAAGTGAATGATATATGTAAAGAATTCAATTGGGTCGAAGCAAGACCCTTTTACAACAGTCAGAGTCTATCTGTACGATTTATAAATTAGAGAGCACTCTCACCCTGCTAGTTCTCTAGGTGTTATCTGCTATGTACAGTACAGAAACAAAGTTCCACATTTTCCTTTAACAAGTTCCGAGATGTGTTATAATCACTGGCGACGCACCTCAATAGCACTGCAATCTAATAGTACCGGCCATCAATAGGACAAATGATGTATAGAAGGTCCTCAGCTTACAAACAGATATAAAACACAAATCAAACTGAAATCGTAAATCTCATATATCAAAAGTTCATAATGAAAAACTGTAATTTAAATGGATCTTGGGCGAGATAGCCATTATTAACGTATAATGTCATGGCAATGGTGCAGGTGAGCATAAACTATATTTGAGGTAAAGTTAACGGATTTAGACGTAGGAAAAATCTATTTTTGGGTGAGATAGCCATGTCGTCCTGATGGAAGTTCCTTCCGGCAGCTTCCTACTGTATAATATATCTGCGAGTGATATTACAAGAGAATTACCGTCAGGCATCACAGGGTTCTAACCCCCGGAACGACCATCCTAAGATATCGTGTATAATCAGGGACGTATCCTTAGATAACCGTAGATATCTGCACCCCAAACAGACTTAACCCAGTCTAAGAATCTTAGGAAGAGGATAGGTGAGGAGCCATTACATATCCTCTCCCTTCAAATTTAATACAGTAAACAAGACGATATTTACAACAGGAAACGGAACTATTTGTTGACTTTAGCACCTGAAGATCGTAGACATGAGAGCAAAATTTAACAAAATCGCAAAAAGCTCCTTGGGACCAATAAAGTTTGTAAGTCGAGGACTTTCTGTATAACAATCGCTTTACAAAATAGCTGACCCAGTCTATGAATCCACCAACTGTGGCTGGGTGGGGGAGGTCGTACAAATTGTGTTTTGAATCCTAATTGAAGGCTACGTAACCTCGTAAAACTTTACAATTAAGAATATGAAATTAATAGCTATGAGCCAATAACATTTCATCTTCTTTTCTAAAGTACGAAGGGCAAGTAAAAAATAAGGTTCCCAAAATTTTTGCAGGTATAAGACATTTTTTATTGACATAAATAAGCATACAATGTGAAAGCTTATACTTTAAACTATTTTTCTACATAGTCGCCAGATTTTTCTACGCATTTTTCCTGACGAGTTATCCACTTCTGAAAACCCTCTTCGAAGAACTCCGCCGCTAGGCCGTCGATGAACTTGCTGACCGCTTCCTTCACCTCTTCATCTGTATTGAAGCGTTGTCCACCCAAGTGTTGCTTCAATTTCGGAAACAAGTGGAAGTATTCCACTTGTTTCCGAAATTGAAGCAACACTTGGGTGGACAACGCTTCAACGGTCAGCAAGTTCATCGACGGCCTAGCGGCGGAGTTCTTCGAAGAGGGTTTTCAGAAGTGGATAACTCGTCAGGAAAAATGCGTAGAAAAATCTGGCGACTATGTAGAAAAATAGTTTAAAGTATAAGCTTTCACATTGTATGCTTATTTATGTCAATAAAAAATGTCTTATACCTGCAAAAATTTTGGGAACCTTATTTTTTACTTGCCCCTCGTATTTATCTCTCTAATACTCAATAACAAAATACTCGGGATCACAGCTAGTAGAATACATATGCTATCCTTTGAGTCTCCTTCCGAGACCCTATCTTACGCGGTACCCGATTTACTAGCTAGGTAACGATACTGCTCTAAAACTTGCCCTATAATTGAACTTCCCTAAATTAAAATTGGCTCTCCCTATAGATGTTACAGTATAATGAAAGTAACCCATAAAGACAATTGGCTATTTAATTTACATTATCTGTACAACCTGAATGCCCTAGATATTTCAAGTAGGAATTGGCACTTAATTTGTTTGATAAACTACGAATGGGACGAATGGTCTTACGAATGACCTGTGTGATGCTATGAACTTTCCGTAATTCTACCCTGCCGAATAAAGTGTGCAAACTATTTATTAAAACTATAAAGACTACATATTTCAAGATGGAACTATAGAGTTGTCATAGATAAATATCTCGATAAATTTAAGACCATGGAAAATTTTTTAAGTGTTATTAAAATGTGAAAAATACAAAATTAACAGCAGCATATTACATTTCGTTCATCATTGTCCTTAACTTCTATTTTCTTGCCTTTAAATACAATACACACATTCCTTTAATTAATGCTATTTCATTTACATTAACTATATCAGGTAATTTTTCTTACACAAATAACTTGCATCACCTTTTTCAAAACAACTATACAGTACTTCAACTTATCTCTTTTTTTAAAACAACCTCGGATACATCCCACTGCAGCGATCACTATGTTTTTAAACTGATTTTCAACAAGCGATATCAATATTACAGTGCATATTGGACGACAATGATGATTACTTAGTTCGTTAACATAGTACAGTTCAATATATCCAACAGTTAAATTTTGCTCTACAAATAAATAACTGCAATACATAATTGTGAAACTTATTACCATATCCCACACTTTGACATGGAAACACGAGGTTCTTTCTTACAAAAAAAAAAAAAAAAACAGCAAAGTTTACCAGTTGGATTAGAGTTCAACTGCAAGTACTTATGTACGTACTTTTACCGTCAATCATACGATATACTCTACAACGTACAGTAAATCGTATCTTTAGATACAGCACAGATGTTTGTTTTATCGTGCTATAACGCCAAGATAACCGCAATTCAGCACAGTGCGAAAATAACCAGCAAAGTAATGCGGAAAAGCTTACATCACAACAGCACTGGAATGAGATACAGAAATCTTTGTGATGATATAGTGTAAGGAATACAAACTCTATTGAAGCATACAGTATTTGAACAACCAAACAAATGAAATAAGTCGACCATTTTATCCCATAAAAACTGGAGATCAAACACTACTTTTTATAGCATGGTATATATTATTTGAAGTCCTCTAGTCAATGACACATTTTATCATTAAGGCAAATTCGCACGAACTAAAGAAATAGAAAGTAGAGTGCTGTGAAGTTCACGTCATAGCCACGAGAACAATGAAAAATCAATCAAGCTAAAATGATTACAGTAAAGCTAAAAAAACACTCTCGACTATTTCCTCGTAAAAACAGGAGGAACGTTTAAATACCGAGTGTTCCTTGGTGGCCTGGAGTCTATACCAGGGAATGTACGCATCTTAATTCAATGCTTGAATTATCCTTAAATTTTATTAAGCGTCATTATTTGGCACATAATTACTAACTGGCAACTACATATAGTGAGAGTACAGAAGGCCCTCAAATTACAAACATTCCGAAATACAAACACAAATCAAACTGAAAATAACTAAGATAAAGAAATACTGTAATGAAAAAGTAAGCAAAACAACATTTGGAATAACCTGATATCTGTTTCATATGAAACCCGATGATTTATTGACTTATGTAGCTGGAAATCGTAGCTGTGGGATTCAGGTTAGGACTACCCTAGGCCAAAATTTAATAAGATTCGACTCGCAAACAACTTCTTGGAACCCATTTCGTTTGTAAGCTGAGGTCCTTCTGTATGCAAATAATAGTTTAAGATTATGTACAGGACTTCTACTCCTAACGTTACAGTAAATAGTCTTTACAGGTAAAGCTTCGGGGAGGAGTTGAAATACAGCTTCATACGGATAGTTTGCTCGATCGCGGTGTAAACGACACAAAAACTGCTAACGGGACTCCACACACAAAAGTTTACTTTCCCGTACACATACAAAAATTTCGACTGCTCTTATATACACAAACATAAATGACACTCAAGGTAGAAACAAAGTAGGGAGTTTAGATACAGAAGGTGTAAATACAAAGTTATCCGAAGATGGTTATCCAGCGTGAACAAACCGACAATTCCAGACAGCTATTTTTAAGTGACCATTTGCTTCTCTTTCAGAGAAGAAAAATATAAACCAGTTAGTGTCATGGTCGTCGTCTTCCTATTGTAAAAATATAAAAGTCTTTAATATATCATAGCTATTTACATTACCTCGAAAAGCCTCGTCGGGGAGTTTAACTTGGTTAACGTCGAGTTTTACATAGTTCTATCCGAGTTACGACTTCCTCTTTACAATGATTTGATTAGGTTTCGTTCTTTGATAATATCATACTTTGCCAGTAAGAATATAATTCTTTAAGGGATATACTGCGAACAATATATAACAACAATAATTTGACTGATAATACTGGTTACATGGTAATACATAATGCTGAAGCCTAACAATAGTACAGTATGGTATTCGAATTAAAATGTAATTTTCAAAAATGACAATATCTGACTTTCTTTAATATTTAGAATAAATTCTATGTATTTATTCTCAATGTAGTTGATAAATGAGAAAGAATACCTCTTCGTTTTATGATTAAGCATGGAGACCAACATCACACCATGCTCTTCCTGTTGGATAGTTTAAGTGCAAAGCATAGGCACTTGCTCCCAGCAAAGTCTTTATAAAACACATTTTCTGGATGATAGGGAACTTTGCCAATTTATCACACAATAAAAGAATATGTGCTGTACCTCAAATTCTTTTTAGTCTAAAAATACATATGATTTTAATTTAGTTTTACATGATGAGACAAGGATGTTTTTAAGTAATTATATAATACATACTATTATAAGAAATCCTTAACTTTCATAAATGGTCTTCAAATGTGAGTATCCTTGGCACAAGTTTTTGGAATACAAAAAGTTATTCTTGGGTTGAAAAAATCCTTTATCTATGATTCTGGAAGTTTTCAATAATTCGTTCTTCCATTTCTATGAATGCAAGAGTTGATGGGAGAAGTACAAGAGGAAGGCCAAGGTTTGGGTGGATGGATGGTGTGAAGAAAGCTCTGGGTGATAGGAGGATAGATGCGAGAGAGGCAAGAGAGCGTGCTAGAAATAGGAATGAATGGCGAGCGATTGTGACGCAGTTCCGGTAGGCCCTGCTGCTTCCTCCGGTGCCTTAGATGACCGCGGAGGTAGCAGCAGTAGGGGACTCAGCAGTATGAAGCTTCATCTGTGGTGGAAATGTGGGAGGTTGGGCTGTGGCACCCTAGCAGTACCAGCTGAACTCGGGCGAGTCCCTGGTTAGGCTGGAGGAACGTAGAGAGTAGAGGTCCCCTTTTTTTTGTTTTGTTTCTTGTTGATGTCGGCTACCCCCAAAACTGGGGGAAGTGCCTTTGGTATATGTATGTATGTATTTCTACGTGAAACTAGAAGCTTTAGAGAAAAGTACCCACCACTCGAAAGCAACCAATAATGATAGACTTCATGGAGGAACTCGGGTATTTGGCCTGGTGAAATACTGTATTGTAAAGGGTGTGTATAGTAACGTAACTAAACCTAGAGGAGCAAGGTCAATGAAACTTAATGCAAGATTTCCGATAGAAACGGAAGTTGGATTTGCTCGAAACTCGCAGAATCATAGGATAAACAAACTTTCAAACTATGAACACACTCTTGTCCTAAAGTAAAATAATACCTGGTTTTTCAATATTAATGCTTAATCAACACTATTTGTACCTCATTTATATTTGGTTTTCATCGAGGGCTGATAAACGATCTTGTAACTGCTAACTTGAAAAAAAATCAAGGTTTTCTATCCCAAGAAGTCATTTACTTCTATCAATATACAAGGATATTTTCAGGTACTATTTGAGATTTTGATTCTCAGATTAGTTGATGAATGTATACTTTGGCAGAAGGGCGTAAGGTTACTTGGCAACGCTATATACTTCGTACTGAACTCGATAGGTTACAGTATAGTGAGAATTGGCAATTTGAAGCAATACTTTACTTTTGGCACGCTGTAAGGTGAAATTGAGAGGAGTGGAGGTAATATGAAAAGCTAATAATGTACTTCAAAAGAGAATCGCAAAACTCCCTTTCCATTTTCTTTGGCGATCCAAATACTCGTATGGAGTCGGTAAACAGTTCCTTCTCTTGACAACTGGAAGTGTTGATGGGGAACATCAAATGGCAAGAATTATAGAAGGAAGTACAGGTATCCTAACAGCTATACAGTAACTACAAAGAAAATTAAAATTGTAAAAGTATCTAGAAATTCACTTACGCTACCAAAAGAGACCGGGAGAGGGATTTTCAAAGTACCAAAAGATACCGAGAGAGGGATTTACGAAGACCGTTTTCTGTCTGTACAACAGCGTCAAAATATAAGGCCTAAATGACTATGTACATTGTGTAGATAATAATGATTTTACAGTATTATGTTTTATGATTATGCATAATTTACGCTATGGAGTCGTAGAACATCTATTATGAGATGTGTGTTAAATCTGAGATTCCATAGTAGATATTACTGGTATATTAAATCATTGTGTAAAAACCTATTAACTCCTGTTAACTACTCGAAACTGATATGCTAGCACTCTGTTTTTACCAGCTACAAGTACCCATTTGGGAATAGATATCACTCAGAGCATCAAAAGAAAAGGAATGCTTTATAAAATCTTACTCTCGTTTCAAGGGGCATTGCAATACCAATGGAAAACTTTCTTATTTTAAACCATACGGCATCAGTAACATTCCTCTAAAGGTTATCTCAAATATATTACGACACTTCTTCACAGTCCAAAAATAAAACTAAACCCAGTTTATACTCGGTAGAATTTCACAGTTATATTACAGCACTTGGAGAGAATTTCTTTTTACCTGTTACGTTCTTGTTTAGTGGGGGGGGGGGCACTTGGGTAACTCACTTGATTCTGAGTGGCGATAAGACATCGTCGGTTTGGCTCTCGGCTATTCACGACATGCGTGTAAGACATCTAAATTTGGCGAACCTGAGAGAATCCTTAGGACACTTGGGGGAATCTCTTGTCGATACTACCTGCGATTCCCCCTGTCACTTGCGCATGAAGGAAAACAGACCCCTTCTCCTGCAAGCTCCTGGTCCCATCAACATTGGCACTTGGTTGTGGTGGCTTATGTGGATCTGAAAGTTAAAATAAGAACTGATAAAAAAAGGACTCTTTGAAAGTAAATTTAATCTCATCTACAGTATAAAACATACCTATTAACCCTCTTACCCCCAAAAGACATACTGGTACGTTTAAAAAAAAGCCATCCCTTTACCCCCATGGACGTACCCGTACGTCCTTGCAAAAAAATGCTATAAAAAATTTTTTTTTCATATTTTTGATAATTTTTTGAGAAAATTAAGGCATTTTCCAAGAGAATGAGACCAACCTGACCTCTCTATGACAAAAATTAAGGCTGTTAGAGCAATTTAAAAAAAATATACTGCAAAATGTGCTGGGAAAAAAATAACCCCCTGGGGGTTAAGGGTTGGAAATTTCCAAATAGCCTGGGGGTAAAAGGGTTAAGTTGTTCCAGATTACCATAAAATGGAAAGCACCAAGTTAGCAGCCATTACTCTGTAGGGATGATCGACTAAAACCTATAATACAATCTTGCCATTTTTGTTAAATGAAGGATGCCCTTCAATTGAAGGTATAAACTCTATTCCTTCAATCTCATACTTTGTTAAAAGTTCCTTAATGTAACCCAATGGTCTAAATTCTCGCAACAAGCAAAATTTTAAACGTAATTTGTATTTTTTCTAGTCGTATAAACCCGAGCACTTTAAAATGGAGAATGTATTCAGCACAAACCAAAACAGCCATTGAATTTGCAAACGAGATGGTTAACAATAGGTTTTCATAAGACTTTACTTTTAACCATTGGTTCAGGACTCAGAAGGTGATTGAGGTTGGAAGTTTGTCTTTAAAGGAATTAGTATGGGTAGGAAAAATAAAAATACCTTTTAAAATTTATTATTTCTTTCTACCCGCATAAACACCTTTGGTCTTTTCAAAATCGGAGGCTCGCTTATTGGGGGGTATGAAGCACTAGTCCATTTCTTATAGTGAATTCCAGTTTTGCTAGTTATCAAAAGTATCATACATTAACCAAATTATATTTCAGAAAAGACACCAGTTCAAAGCCCATCACAGGGATAACACCTTTCTTATGTCCTATTATTATACTATACTATAATAAAAACTGGCTGGTATATCTCTTTGTACTTATTTTACTCTTTTAAATATGGTTTTTCAATTATAGAATCATGCCATTCAAAATTCAAAACTTTTCTGTAACTTGCTTAAAGATTTCCGACAGATATAATCTTAAGAATTGGGTTACAAGAAGATTCTTTAATTTCAAGCAAAACTGAAATTCCCTATAAATAAAATGGTCGAGTGCTAGCTATTTCGGTATTTTTCTCTATAAGACTAATGGCGATTGGGGCATAAAAACTTACATATTGATCAATTAAAATGTGAATACAATTTCATTATGCATGTCCAATGTTCACTTCTGAGAGACTGATGGTGGATTACTGCACATTCCTTTTAAAAAGCTTATTTTTTGAATGACTTAATTACTAGCTGGCATTTTGATTCAAATATTTATTCACAAGTTCCCAGATGTTATAAAACAGCGTTTTTATCTCCCTAAGCTTCAACTCCAACATGACTACCATTGCAAGACGAAGTCTCAGAGGGAAGTTGAATATTTTTGAAAATTTAGTGTAATTTCATACATTGTGGCATTTGATTATATCTAAAACAGGAACTTTCTTGTTATTGCCCCACCACTAATTTCCAACATAACCCCAATACTATTTTTGAGGTTAGGTTAGGTTAGGTTTGAATTTTATCCACCTACAGATAAAATATTTTAATTATTTAATCTGTAGATGGATAAAATTCAAAACTAACCTAACCTAAAAAATAGTATTGAGGTTATATCGGAAATTAGTGGTGGGGCAATAACAGGTAAGTACCCTATACAGTGATACCTCTGGATACGAAAGTTTCTGCTTACGAAAAATTCAGGATACGAAAACCGATACAAAGATTTTTATGCCCCAGTATACGAAAAAAATTTCAGGATACGAAAAGCTTACGAGATCCCAACTCGTTGCCGAGAGTACAGTACCTTTTTTTTCAGGGTATCAATCCTTAATTTAGGTGTACAGGTAACAATACACCTTCACTGATCCAAATGCTTTACATACAGTACCGTAACTTTTATACAGTAGTAAAGAAAATGGACCGTTTTCTTAGGGTTTGGAGGGGATAACTAGGCTATAACTACATTATTGAATAATCTCATGGTGGTTTCTGGAATGGATTAGGCTGTTTTTTACGGTTGGGTTAATTATTGAATGATAGAAATGGCTGCATTGCATGTTTATTACTACAGTTTAGCATGTTTATGAAAGAAAAGGTGACTTTTTGTAAGGCTTGGAACGGATTAGGCTATTTACATGTAAAACGCGACTCAGGATACGAAAAAATCAGGATACGAAACCGTATCCTGAACGGATTACTTTCGTATCCTGAGGCATCACTGTACTCCGGATAGCAAGGTTGGTAGCGTCGCGGATTTCTACTGCAGAGGTCCCAAGTTCGGTCCCCACCAGGGACGCGAATACCGTGAGACCTTCTACCGGGGGATACTCCCAGGGTGGCGCCTGGGGGGGGGAGGTTAGAGGGAGCTAGTAATAGTCCCTGCTGGCTTATGGTCGCCCGAGCAGAATGATGTAGATTGTCTGAGTGGAGGCCTAAAACCCGCAACTTTAACTTTTAAAACAAACTCTTCAGTATACAGTTGCTCAAAAAAAAAAAAATTAATAATGAAAATAAAAATCACCAAAATAATGACCCTTGTAGTTGGTATGAGCAAATATTATAGAGCAATAATATGATTTTTTTGCGAGCGAAGCAAGCCACGGCAGAGCAAAGACCATTTGAGGGACATGATATTACCTGTATTATATTTCATAACTTCACCCCACATACATGAACCATACTGGTTGTGGTTATCTTGTGTTTATTATAAATTTCTATTCATTATTTCTGAAAATCATTCGTTTTTTGGGGGTTTTTCCCGCCTCAAACTGGTTTCATTGTAGTGTATTACAGGGCAATGTAACCTAGGAAAACAAATACTTTTTCTTATAGAAAAAATTACGCTCTCTTTGAAAATGACACTCGTTCCCGTCGCAAATGAATAGTTTCAGAAATATATATACATCTATATCCTACAATAATGGAGGACCCCCAGTGGGAACTCGGGGTTTTGGGTGGGGAAAACATACTGGGGAATCGATATATAAACGTAAAACAAGCCTTTTCTTCTCTATTCATTACCTTCTTGAAATTATAATAACCAGAGGAAAATACAAAACAGTATATCTGAATAAACTTTGGAGGCGCCGTTGCAACGATTGTGTCATGAACAAATACAGTAACCAGTGCTGCCAACGTCCGATGTAGATCAAATGTTATTTTGTGACCTGTCATACTACTAGGCTTGGTTAGGTGGGTTTGTTAGGTTCTGTGCCCTTTTTGTACTTTTTATGTATTGGGTAAAACTTATATGGAGAAATTATTTAAAATTCGTATGGAAATATCTATCATTGCTATCGTTAGTAATATCAGCGTGCCGTTGGTAACTCTGTGTACCATACGTCAACGTTGGTAACACTGTGTATTATTGGTAACGTTACTAATGTTATCATTCGCAGTACGTTCGTAAGAGAAGTGACACCGTGCAACTTAAAGTTAGCCGAATTGGTTGATCTGTTTGTTTCCGATTGAAATGAACAGGAAATTCGGTTAAATCACGTTATTTACTACAGGAAAACATATATTTTCTGTTCGAAATCTCACCCTGTAATACAATAAAAAATTACCCTAAAACTTTAGTTTATCATCGGGACCCCAAAGAGTTGTTTTGGTATGGGGTGCTGTTAGAAAACTCCTAAACGGGTGGTTTGCACCAATATTTATGATTAAAAATGGATAAAACACAAGATAAAAAGTAGTTAATATATAGAATTAATGTATTTAGCTATAAATTAAAGCATAATAATATTTACATTAGTAATAATGATTGAATTTACCCTACGATCTAGGGCTTTTTCATGAAGCCACTGCCAATACATTATACTCCCTTATCTTAATACTTTTACAGACATATTCACTTGACAATACTAAATATCTTGACATATATTAATAAATATTATAATAAATGCAACTAAATATAGTATTTCCTTATAAAAACTCACTTAAATTACGTGTGTGGTGAAAACAGTTCAAATGGGCCATGGCCGGTCTCAGTCACTCAGTGTTTGTTTACATTTTATTTCGACTGGATTATCGTACATGAGCCTTAAAATTGTCGTTTTTCAACCAAAATTATCGTACACAGTTTCAATATAATTATTAAGGAGTTTATGATTGACTTATTTCAAAATATTTGAGTATAATTGTTTAATTAAACACACATACCACACATATGTATATATGTATATACCTAAGGTATGTATCGTACATCGTACTGGACCCAAAATAATCGTACATGTACGATAATTATCGTACGAATGGCAACCCAGTATGTTTGTTTACATTTTCTGGTAATACTGTTACACTACAGTGTTACCAACCACTAAAATGTGTTAGATTCTTTGCTTTCATAAAATTTATTTCTTTATTTATTTCTTTATTACTTTATTCAGATATATAAATTTCTATCTATCATAATTACATAAAATTTTATCATTATCTTTTCAATTTAAATATGTGTTTTTCGATATAACAGCAAAGATAGTTAATCCAAAATCGCAGTCAATGCAAACATCTGAAGTCAAAATTGGGCTGTTCTTGAAACCCTTTAAATTGATCATTAAAAATTCGAAGATTTGTTATATAATTTGCTCATAAATACACATACATACACATACATGTGTGTGTATTAATATATATATGTATATATAAAATATATATATATATATATATATATATATATATATATATATATATATATATATATATATATATATATATATATATATGTGTGTGTGTTTTGACATTGTTGCTGTTTGTAAAATGATTTATTGTTAATTTGTTCTCATCATTTGTTTATTTCCTTATTTCCTTTCCTCACTGGGCTATTTTTCCCTGTTAGAGCCCTTGGGCTTATGGCATCTTGCTTTTCCAACTGAGGATATAGCTTGGCTGTTAATAATAATAATAATAATAATAATAATAATAATAATAATAATGATAATATAGTTATTTTCTCTTGCAGAGGCACTCCAAAATAAAATAATAAACACATATAAGATATACCACCAAATTAATCTTAGCACAGCTGAATCATGGATGAGACATTGAGCAGAAGACTTCCACAATATTAACCCATTTACAGTATATAACTATACAGAGTGGTCATCAGTAACAGAGTTAATACAGTAGGCCTGCTTCTACATTACACCATACCATTCCCTCTACATTTCTTCCATGAAGAAATTCTGAAAATATCTTTGGGTTATCTTTCATCCTCACTATCATTCTCAATGTATATTTTAAACTCTTATGTCACAGTTTTGATATTTTTTTCTTTTAAATTCATTCAACATCCACACTTGATACCATAAAGAAGAGTTGGCTCAACAAACAGATTTTAACGTAGGAAAAATCTATTTTTGGGTGAGATAGCCGTGTCGTCCTGATGGAAGTTCCCTTCGGCTCCTTCCTACTGTATAATATTTCTGCGAGTGATATTACACAAGAATTACCGTCAGGTATTAAAGGGTTCTAACCCCCGGGACGACTATCTGAAGATACCGTGAATAATAAGGGACGTATCCGAAGATAACCATAGATATCTGCACCCCCAATAGACTTTACCCAGTCTAATCCACAAAAGAGAAGGATAGAAGAGTTGGCTCAACAATGAATTCATAAAGATTCCCTTGGCTTTTATATACTGTACATTACAAGCATTTCTGAATCTTTTGCATATACCCTACCTTCATCTCATCTGATTCATGCAACCATCATTTGCAATATTCACATCAAAATACCTATATACCATGCTTACCCCACTGATAGAGAGATTCACAACTTTTTTTTTTTTTTTTTTAAGGACTTATAATTCTTTCATTTTTTTGTAATGAATATTCCCTGACATTCTAGAAACATTGAATATTCCAATTCCTAATTATTATTATTATTATAATTATTATTATTATTATCATTGTTATTATTATTATTATTATTATTATTAATTGCTAAGCTACAACCCTAGTTGGAAAAGCAGAATGCTATAAGCCCAGGGGCTCCAATGGGGAAAATAGCCCAGTGAGGAAAGGAAACCAGGAAAAATAAAATATTTTAAGGAAAGTAACATTAAAATATTTATCTCTTACATAAACTATAAAAACTTTAACAAAACAAAAGGAAGATAAATTAGATATAATAGTGTGCCAGAGTGTACCCTCAGGCAAGAGAAGTCTAACCCAAGACAGTGGAAGACCATGGTACAGAGGCTATGGCACTACCCAAGACTTCTCCTAGAAGAGCTGCTTACCATAGCTAACTAATGAGTTTCTTCTACCTTTACCAAGAGGAAAGTACCCACTGAACAATTACTCACTAATTATTGTCTGCTTCTGTCTCACACTTTTCTATCAATACTTCTATACATTTGCAAGTGATTCATTTCTCAAAAAGTATTAATACCTCATCTCACCAATCACTGTTTTCCTCGTGTTCCCTGCTCTCCGATTCACCATAGCACCATCCGCTGACCCTATGACCCACTTCACAAATTTCACGAACCATTCGTCTACTCTATCTACTCTTGTATTCTAAACATTTTCACACTTTTCTCTCTAACTTCAAGTAACAGTATATTCGTCCAAACTTCATCTTCAACCAAACAATGGTCATATATTCTCCAGTCACTTGTCGTTTAACCATTACATCTATAAACTGCCTATTATATCTACTGTGTACCAGGGAAAGAAGTGCAAACTCATTTCTCCACCTTTCTCATTACCTGTTACTGTGTACTAAATTCAGTATATATTTGTGGGCTGGATATTATTATAACTTCACCAGTTCCACGAGACAGAACTAAGCATATTGATATAGAATCAAGGAGACTAACATAGGGGTGGAAAGACATTGTAAAATGGCCAAAAAAATACATAAGAAAGGTTGCCTTAACCCGTGAGAAGGAATGACGTCACTTATAGAATATCTAAAGGCTTAAAGGTTGTTTATAAGTACAGAGGTAACGGAAAGGTCACTGTACTTCTCCACAAAGTCTTTGAGATTGAATATATTCTTCTATGATAAGCTCCAGAAACTCATCTTCCCCCAATATAGGACCAAGGGAAACCAAATAGTGACTGCTCATGACTCAGCAGGTAGAAATATGCTCATACCCAGCTCACAGGGATAATAATGCTCTGCTTTGCCTTAAAATCATGCCTTAAGCAGGGTTTGAACTCAAGCTCAACATCTGGCCCATCCCATGCAGAGGCCCACTTCTACTCAAAGCCTAGCCACTAAACTCCAAAAAATACGAAAGCGGCCACTTCAGCACCGTAGGCTTGACTTGTGTTTCCTGAGTTGTAGATTATCCTGCAACCGCTACCCAATAAGTTTTCCAACTGCTATAAATACAAAGGTGCCGGTTTAATATGTGGCCTACATTTCGAATATGGTCTATGAAATTCTATCTGTTTTAGTATGTGGCCTAACCTAACCTAACCTAAATTAACCTAACATAAGCCAGGTAGGCCACATACTAAACCAGAATAAAAAAGGTAGGCCACACACTAAACCGGCACCAATACAAATCTCTCGAAGTATACTTACCGTGCACGCAGGCTGACACCACGGCTCACCGTCGATCTGCATGGGGAACTTCTTGCGGGTTCTGACGACCACCGAGGAGCACTGGGCAAGCCGGCGACCCGAGCCTCTGAGTCCCGTTCTCACTTGGCCCATGTGTAGGCAGCTCTCGAAACCGATGACCTCGATCAGCTTGTCACCAATATCTGAAACATTTTATGAATTTATATAGATTTGTCGATATGTATGTTTGTATATTCTTCTAAATATAAACTATTTGCCCTAATAGAGGATGGCTCCAGGTAAACATGGGATCAAAGTCTCTGATATATTCATCATTTTAGGAATCATAGATGAATTCCCTATGTAGAAATATTCCATCAGTACGTCTCACGCATCAACACAGTACTATCGATCTACATACGCTGTTCCTTCAGCCAATTCAGCCCTTCTTTTCCGATACCTCTTCAGTACCATATAGTTATAGTATTATTCCCCTATGATCTGTCTCACTTCCTAAATGAAAAAAAAATCTACATAATAAATGTTATATCTTTATACTTCATACAATCACTGATATATTCTTCTCAGAATGATTATTCCCTCACATATTCCTACGAAATCTTTTCCTTTCAGATATATACACCTTAGCAACTTGATTATGTTCCACAGCCCTTCTACAGCACCACAATTGTAATTTAGTTAACTTCTGATATCATTCCATAGAATGAGAGTAGAGGGTAGAGAGTAGAGGTCCCCTTTTTTGTTTTGTTTCTTGTTGATGTCGGCTACCCCCCAAAATTGGGGGAAGTGCCTTTGGTATATGTATGTATCATTCCATTATCCAAAGTCTTTACTTTCTTCTTTACACCCTTTAACGTCATCGCTGTAAGCATTCTATTCTTAACACTAACATTAGTCGGTGTTACTATAGCGTGATTCCTACGCTCATTTTCTGTTCCTACCTCTATATGGGGATTCCAATCTACTATAGGGTGATTCCTACCAAGCAAACAACCAAATAATGAGTTATTACAAGAGTAATACCTCAATTAACCCTTTTACCCCCAAAGGACGTACTGGTACGTTTCACAAAACTCATCCCTTTACCCCCATGGACGTACCGGTACGTCCTTGCAAAAAAATGCTATAAAAAATTTATTTTTCATATTTTTGATAATTTTTTTGAAAAATTCAGGCATTTTCCAAGAGAATGAGACCAACCTGACCTCTCTATGACAAAAATTAAGGCTGTTAGAGCAATTTAAATAAAATATACTGCAAAATGTGCTGGGGAAAAAATAACCCCTTGGGGGTTAAGGGTTGGAAATTTCCAAAGAGCCCGGGGGTAAAAGGGTTAAGCATTACCAAACCAACTACATAAGGAAACGGTGTAAACAAAACGACCATTTTACCTAACCTAACCAAACCTAAAGTGCGTTTTATGGATTTTTCAGCATGTTTTATAGAATAGATTAAAATAGCATCAAGAAGTATGTCTTATCTATCCTCCTTCGGTAGGAATCACCTCATACCCGAAAAACAGGGTACGAATCACACTATAGTAGCACCCATTAGTCATTATTGCATCATTTAATCTGTATCGTATTTACCACCTCCTGTCAAAAACTCTTCAAAGCACTCTACATTAACGCTGGATTGAGTTCTTTTCACTTGGCATCTCTCTTTTTGCATATATTATCATAAAATCTATCTCTTATCAAATAGTTCCCAACAGCACAACTATTTTTTTACGGTACCTGATTTCATAATGAAATCTCCGCTTTTTTCATATTCTTCATAAACTCTTTCCACTTGAGCATTTTTTAAATCCTGCAGTATCTTTCAACAAGACTATTTTACATCCATCCTTTCCTTATACACTACATTAATCTCACATCTTACTTATCAAACTCCCTTTTCAGAATTACTGTACATTTATAGCTACATTCAGATTCTTCTTCTCTAAACAAAACAACGAATATACTCTAGTAAATGTTTAGTTTTCATTATAATCATGAGTTAGTTTGACTAGAAAACTAGATGACATTTTTTTTTATTAACATTTGGTATAATTGAAGGAATTATCCTTAAATAAGTTTAGAAAATTAGAACAAGATAAATTTTATGAAGCCGAAGAGCTAGAAGTAAAAGACCAAGGGGATGTACAAATATAAAAATTGACTGAAAGAGAAAATGATTGAACTGAAGGAGTGTTATAAAACATTTAGTACCATTTACAGTTTGCTACCAAAGGCGAGTAACAAAACAGGGCATGTCTAAGGGACACTCTCACCTTGGATAGCAGTGCTGAGATCAGCAGAAGTGAAGGACGAAGTGGATAGTTCTCTTTCCCGGTCTTTCTTCTTTTTACTTTTACTGGTTTTGTGTCTTTTCTTAAGGGTGTTGTCGCCCCACATGTTGGAGCCTCCGTGGGTGTACGGGATATTCAGCAACGCTATGCCCTGTAGAGATGGCCCATTCGACAGGTCGAGGGATACTCCGTCACACTGTTGAGAGATTTTAAAGATTAGTGATTGTCATGGTAATATCTTCTTTTATTGGATATTTGTAATTTGCTCTATATATTAGATTTAATGAACTGTCAAAAGAAAATTTATCTTAAATAACTTTAGTGGTGTGTAAGAAGGCTCTGAGCTACAATACTATAATAGATACTGAAACAGATTTAGGGATTGTTATAATTTTGAACATTTACTTTTGTTGGATTTTAGTAACTTGCTCTAAAGCTTAGATATTATATAATGAATCAAAAAATAAGATTTACTAATGAAGGAATATCTATACAGTATTATATATTTTAAGAGAAAATAACATTATTATTGTTTGATGCAGAAATAAATCTAAATATTTGGGTTTCAATAAAATTATCCAATACTTCATTTCAATTACTGTTTTGACTAAAATATCTTAACACATATTCCTAAAAAATGCTGAAACTATTATGAATAATGATAAAAACTAGATAAAAACAATAAGCATAAGAAACCTAAATTAAAATTTTCCCATTCAATATGTGAAAGCATAATAAATATATTTTGAAAATTCCTTCTTTAATACTGTGATTCAAAGATTCCTACAACGTACAAGCTAAAATTAGTAAACTCTTGTGAGGAAAGAATGACAGAAAAAATATGACAAAAACTGGAGGAAATAATAAGTATAAGAAACCAAAGTTAAAATTTTGCTATTCGATGGTGTGAATTCGTAATATATGTCAAAAATTTCTTTTCTAATACTGTGATTAAAAGATAGCTACAGTACTACGTACGAGTTAAAAATGGTAAACTCTTGTGAGGAAAAAACTAAAATATAAAATACATTAACTTTAAAATTCCATTACAATAATATCCCAACAAAAGATGGTGTCTCAAGTAAGAGAAAATTTCATTAATTGCCCACCATTATATCTATATCTTCGTGGAGATTTTTACAAGACGCGGCAAAGGTTTCCGACGTGGCATACTCGAAGTACCATAACTTGTTCTTCATGCGGCTGTTGAACTTTTCTGGATTTCTTTCTCTTTCAAGATGGAATTTCACACAAATAGCGGCATCCTGTGGATATGAAACTTGAATTAGCACTGAATAATATATGGAAAGAATGATGGGAATAACGCTATGAGACAGATAAAGACCACCATGGATACAAGAGCACACTGACGTAATAAAGACCACCATGGATACAAGAGCACACTGACGTAATAAAGACCACCATGGATACAAGAGCACACTGACGTAATAAAGACCACCGTGGATACAAGAGCACACTGACGTAATAAAGACCACCATGGATACAAGAGCACACTGACGTAATAAAGACCACCATGGATACAAGAGCACACTGACGTAATAAAGACCACCATGGATACAAGAGCACACTGACGTAATAAAGACCACCGTGGATACAAGAGCACACTGACGTAATAAAGACCACCATGGATACAAGAGCACACTGACGTAATAAAGACCACCATGGATACAAGAGCACACTGACGTAATAAAGACCACCGTGGATACAAGAGCACACTGACGTAATAAAGACCACCATGGATACAAGAGCACACTGACGTAAAGTAGAGGATATTCTAACATGTAAGAAAAAGAAATAGACATGGGTAGGACATGTAATGGAAATGACAGATGATAGAGGGATATTAAGAATAACAGAATGTGTTCCTAGAGTTCACAAAAGAAGCAGAGGAAGGGAGAGAAGATGATAGATTGACGAGCTAATAAAATTTGCGGGTGTGGACTGGTATAGAAAGATCATAAACAGTATATAATTATAGACAGTACTGCACTCTACTGTATATCAAAATCTGAAATTTCTTGATAATCTACTATTATGTAAAGCAATAATTTTAACACTTTTTATTAACTTTCATTTGACTAAATCTAGGAAACCAGTCTTCATCTTATCCCCCAATTTAACTCCAATTTGTAGCCTTAAATTAGTTTTTGTTAGAACAGCACATCACTTACCACACCTATGCTGAAGTAATTGTTGATGATGTTGTACGGGATCTTATCTCCAACTTTGTCGATATCGTCTTGCGTACCCATCTGCTCGGAGACTTCAATGTGCCATCTGTCCATCATGACCACGGAGGATTTTTCTATTTTCTTTTGGAAGACACAACGGATGTTGTTGCGTACAGACGCAGAAAGTTAAGGTCAGGAATGATGAAGGTGGTGCAAGAGATAATGATGACGATTCAAAAGGTGATAACACGGTGGTGTAAAATGTAGTGATACCATGGAATCAGCTTAATATAAAAGTATATTAGTAAATATTACTGTTTTAACCCTTTTACCCCCAAAGGACGTACTGGTACGTTTCACAAAAGCCATCCCTTTACCCCCATGGACGTACCGGTATGTCCTTGCAAAAAAATGCTATAAAAATTAGTTTTTCATATTTTTTGATATTTTTTTTGAGAAAATTCAGGCATTTTCCAAGAGAATGAGACCAACCTGACCTCTCTATGACAAAAATTAAGGCTGTTAGAGCAATTTAAATATACTGCAAAATGTGCTTGGAAAAAAATAACCCCCTGGAGGTTAAGGGTGGGAAATTTCCAAATACCCCGGGGGTAAAAGGGTTAACTGTGGTGTCATGGCTGAAACTCATGTACAGTTGGACACAGGAGTTCCTAGCAGGCCTCCCTCGGAAGTAGTGCATCCTGTCGCACCCTTAGAGAGCAGCGAGTAACCAAACAGATAGTGTACGGAGAGATAGCAAAGGAGGTGGTTGGGGTTAAACATAGGAACTCCCCATACAGTAAGGGTGTGGCTGTGTGCATTTCCTCTGAACAAGGTGTATCAGGAAATTCTGTGTTAAACTGTACATGTAGGTAAAATAGTTATCATAAATGGGACGTATTCTACTTTAAAGAAAATAATTTTGTAGAAAAAATACATATTTATTCAATCTTTACTTCATATATTCTTTGATTGTCATTCCTACACTTTTTTTTTTTTTAAATTTTTACTTGCGAATCTTTATCTATTCTTTGGATCTGGTATAATGGTGTCCTTGCTCAATTCATTAACTGTAATTCATATATTTACAAGTATTATTTGATGATTTTTATACTTATTCTCTTTTATCTATCTTAACCCTTTTACCCTCAAAGGACGTACTGCTACGTTTCACAAAAGCCATCCCTTTACCCCCATGGACGTACCGGTACGTCCTTGCAAAAAAAATCCTATAAAAAATTTTTTTTTCATATTTTTGATAATTTTTTGAGAAAATTCAGGCATTTTCCAAGAGAATGAGACCAACCTGACCTCTCTATGACAAAAATTAAGGCTGTTAGAGCAATTTAAAAAAAATATACTGCAAAATGTGCTGTGAAAAAAATAACCCCTTGGGGGTTAAGGGTTGGAAATTTCCAAATACCTCGGGGGTAAAAGGGTTAAAATTTCCTTTCATCCACTAATCTAGATTTCAAATAACAATGCTGTATCAATCAAACCATACGCAACTTGCACCTCAAGATGCACTCCTATAAAAGGTATGCACGGTAGTCGCAATAACCTAATTTGAAAACCATCCACAAAGCTAGAAGTCTCTCCTTACCTTCAAGACCTTATGCAGACTTTCTCCTTCGTAGCCGCCGCCCCAACGCAGACAACGCGCCAAGTCGTTGCCGGTTCCCAAAGGAATAATGCCGATGCACGGAGACTCGGTCCACTGGACTTTATCTGCGGTGGAAGATGTAACTCGGTGTTTATAGAGCATAATTCAAAAAGGAACTTCGTACTATTTACATAGTAGAGTGGAAGATGTAACTCGGTGTTTATAGAGCATAATTCAAAAAGGAACTTCGTACTATTTACACAGTAGAGTGGAAGATGTAACTCGGTGTTTATAGAGCATAATTCAAAAAGGAACTTCGTACTATTTACATAGTAGATCAGTGGAACTTCTTTAGTTCAAACTTGCAGTGAATGTTATGATGAATAGACTGACATGAGTCTCTCTTCATAGTTTATATGTGGCAGATCTATTTCAATATATTCACATCCTTTATTTGTGACTTCTCGTATAGTTTATTCATTTCCTTATTTCCTGTCCTCACTAGTATATTTCTACTGTTGGAGTCCTTGGACTTATAGCATCCTGCTTTTCCAACTAGGGTTGTGGCTTAGCTTATAATAACAATAATAATAATAATAATAATAATAATAATAATAATAATAATAATAATATGCCAGTTTGAATAGATTAGTAAAAGTGTTTCTAAATACGATAATACAGTAAAACTGATATAAGGGTAAATCTAAAGTATAATAGTAATAATTTGCCTTATTCTTTTTTAACAAATCCTTTGTGACTAAAGAAATTCATTGCTTAAAATTGTAGTTGGAGAATTACCCATCTGTTCGAGTATCCAACCGATTGTACCATCTCCACCACACACGATCACCCTGACGTTCGGCACGTCCTTGAATAGCTGAAGACCAGGCATTGGGCCGTCCTTTGCCAAGTTGTAGACTTGGCGTGGGTTTAGCAGGTACTGTAAACATAGAAAAAGATGCTAGAAATAGATTATCTAGTTGACTGTTAAAATGTAATAAGTACTGTATGTGTTTTATGTGGTGAGCCTAATCTTAACTAAAAGTAATTCAAAGCTCTTGGAATATCCTTAGATTATTAACCCTTTTACCACCGGGCTATTTGGAAATTTCCAACCCTCAACCCCCAAGGGGTTATTTTTTTCCCATCACATTTTGCAGTATAATTTTTTTAAATTGCTCTAACAAGCTTGATTTTTGTCATAGAGAGGTCAGGTTGGTCTCATTCTCTTGGAAAATGCCTGAAGTTTCTCAAAAAATTATCAAAAATATGCAAAAAAAAATTTAAATAGCATTTTTTTGCAAGGACGTACCGGTACGTCCATGGGGGTAAAGGGATGGCTTTTGTAAAACATACCAGTACGTCCTTTGGGGGTAAAAGGGTTAACATTATCATTTCATCCATTTATCAAACCTTATAACAAATTATTAGTACTTATTAGTGATGCTACAAATATGAAAAGAGTAAACCTCTATGTCATTAGTATTCGTTAGAGAAGTGTGTTGCTAAAAATTTAGCCAGGACAATAATCTGAACCCGGCCTGGACTCAAATGTTTGTTTAAAATTTAACACTGTTATGAAACATACATAAAATCTGCAATTTATCAAAACATACGCTACATGGGCATTAAATCTTATCATCAATAATTAATTTCTCTGACATCTATGAACCCTTTTACCCCCGGGCTATTTGGAAATTTCCAACCCTTAACCCCCAAGGGTTATTTTTTTTCAAACACATTTTGCAGTATATTTCTTTCAAATTGCTCTAACAGCCTTAATTTTCGTCATAGAGAGGTCAGGTTGGTCTCATTCTCTTGGAAAATGCCTGAAGTTTCTCAAAAAATTATCAAAAATATGAAAAAAAAATTTTTATAGCATTTTTTTGCAAGGATGTACCGGTACATCCATGGGGGTAAAGGGATGGCTTTTGTGAAACGTACCAGTACGTCCTTTGGGGGTAAAAGGGTTAACTTATTCCCATTGAGTATGTTTACTGCACTTATTAGTTTAAAGATAAGATTTTAGCATATATACTATGGTATTAGAGTACAGTATTAGAGTATATCTGTTATTACTATGATTTCTATTATATCTAATTAGTATTAAAAATCCTCAGTTATATACATTGTATGGTGCTATTATAGTATGCTATCTACCGTCGAATTTCTATTATAGTATGCTATCTACCGTCGAATTTCTACTATAGTATGGTATCTACCACAAAGTATGTTATCTACCGTCAATGTTAATCCTCCTGTTTGATGAGGATTATCAAACAGATTACTTACCACCTGTATGTTATCCTCATTGGACTTTAATGATAGTTTGATAATATTTATTGGCAGGACAACATGGATGTATAATTATAAGCAGTTTGTAGGTTACGCTAGGTTGGGTTAGGTTAGGTTGGGTTGAGTTAGGTTAGATTAGGTTAGGTTAATGTTAGGTTATCAAGTCAGTAGTGATCCTCCTTATTAGAGGCGGATTAGCAAGTAGACCGTATTTTTTAGGGACTGATGATAGGTATCATTATAGTCAGAGAGGGGTGGTAGATAGCAAAATCGGTGGTAGATAGCATACTATAATAGCACCCATTGTATATTTTAAAAATGCAGAAGCTTTCGCACATTTTACAAAGTGCCTCTTCAGGTGAAGAATACATGTGTTTTTTATTCTTCAGCTGAAGAATACATGTGTTTTTTATTCTTCAGCTGAAGAATACATGTGTTTTTTATTCTTCAGCTGAAGAATACATGTGTTTTTTATTCTTCAGCTGAAGAATACATGTGTTTTTTATTCTTCAGCTGATGAGGTACTTTGTAAAATGTGCGAAAGTTTCTGCATTTTTTTAATATACAATACCCAAGACTATTAGACATGGCATGGTGTTTTATTCAAGTTATTACATTTAATATCATTATTCTGTACCATTCAAAATATAGAAAATATTATACCTGTAGTATATTCTAACCACCCACCTATTCAAAACCTTGCGAATAACCTACAGCATCTATGAGCATCCAAAAACAAATACTAGTTATAATACACATCTGTTTTTTTCCATTTTAGATCAATATGAATTACCCATACGGAAACAGTATACATTCTTTCTTAACCCTTTTACCCTCAAAGGACGTACTGGTACGTTTCACAAAAGCCATCCCTTTACCCCCATGGACGTACCGGTACGTCCTTGCAAAAAAATGCTATAAATTTTTTTTTTTCATATTTTTGATAATCTTTTGAGAAAATTCAGGCATTTTCCAAGAGAATGAGACCAACCTGACCTCTCTATGGCAAATATTCAGGCTGTTAGAGCAATTTAAAAATAATATACTGCAAAATATGCTGGGAAAAAAATAACCCCGTGGGGGTTAAGGGTTGGAAATTTCCAAATAGCCTGGGGGTAAAAGGGTTAAAAGACTCACCTGAAATTTCCTGAGAATCCTGGCTCCTTGTCTCCCCCCGCTCTTGGGGTTGACAAAGACGGCCAGAGGCCGCGTTCCAGGGAGAGGCGTGATTTGGAAAGACATTGGTGATGAAACCTGGAATAGAACGATATAAAGATAAAATGGGTTTGAAGGATACCACAATAAAAGAGAAATAAATCCATAATAAGATGAAAATGTGAGAATATAAGATAATACGAGTCTAAAATCTTACTTTTTTTTTTTTACATTTCAGACTTATGCTATGTACTATTGTTCAAGATTTACGTTTTAAGCATAAAATCCATTTTTTCATTTATACATAAAAGAGTTAGTTCATTTTTTCATTTATACATAAAAGAGTTAGTTCATTTTTTCTCATTCTCTAATTCATTTCCTTTTCCACCTTATAATCAAGATATTGACAACTGTTTAAAACATATCTATTAAATACCTACAGTTCTGTCTCTATAATATAATTAATTATTTTAGTAAGAGAATTTAATTAAATTGTTAAAATACTGATAATGATAAAAGACCACCATGAAAACTAAATATGGCTTGTTAACATGACAATGTCATAACCAGTTTTTTGCAAATATTTTGCATAATTAATAATTCAACAATGAAATGTTGGCTTTATGTAATAACAGAGATGTGTGCCTACATTTATACATTGAAGGTATCCTTTCCCTATCAATACATACTATATACTGTATTCATATAATGTACTATGATTTCTTGGATAAACATAAAAGTAAACGTGCATTCTAAGGCAAAAATTAAAAACATGACAACTTTGACATTTTACATGTTGTCGGACCATACGTGTTTTTCATTGAAAATACGGGAAAACTTAAATACCCTCAATATCCTTGATAATTATAATACACAAGTAAACATGTACTGACCCCATCTATACATAAAATCCCTTATTGAAGCATTCTAATCTAAATTTCACTTTATATTCATAATTCAATTCCACAGAGTTATAAACAAAATGCACCACGTTCTAAAAGGTAGCTTAGAAATACCAACATAAATATATAACTGATTAATTAAGAAGTCGGGTAATCTAAATGAGTATTGCAGTGAAGTCTATATCACAACAAAGTTGATGAATACCTCAACATCGGAGGAACAGTACATACTCTGAACACCACAACACTGGGGGAACAATACACGCTTTATAATCATCAAAATTCTTAATGAAAACTTACAGTTCCTTCACTGAGTCCACCCGGCGTAGACTCTGATCGGTGCAAATCCTTTTTCTCTTTGGTTATGGATCTCTGTCTGTCGAGAATGATGGGACAAATTGCCGTCGGTGGCAGGACGTGGATTCTGTGTTCGCCGAACGTGCATTCCGGCTTCACTTGCGAGGCGCATCTGTTATGAAGCTGTAATTAAGGAAGTATTAGTAGATCTACTTTAATCATCCGTTATAGCTATTTTGTAACATTTTTCAAAATACAGTCAAGAATGGACAATTCTATCCTGTTCATAATACTAGGCAGGCAGTTAATTCTAATAGCCAGGCCTTCTCCATCACGAGGCTCAATACTACGCAGTACTCTAGAAGTTTTATTCCAGCTGTGACCAAGTTGTGGATTGATCTTCCTAATCGGGTGGTTGAATCAGTAGAACTTCAAAAGCTCAAAGTTGGAGAAAATGCTTTTTTGTTGACCAGGCGGACATGAGTCTTTTTATAGTTTATTTATGACATATTTGTTTTTGATGTTGTTGATAGTTTATTATATGACATGTCTGTTTTGACGTTGTTTCTTATTTTAGAATGATTTATTGTTAATTTGTTCTCTTCATTTATTCATTTCCTTATTTCCTTTCCTCATTGGGCTATTTTTCCCTGTTGGAGCCCCTGGGCTTATAGCATCTTGCTTTTCCAACTAGGGTTGTAGCTTGGATAGTAATAATAATAATAATAATAATTAGAAAGAAAAATCTTATACAATTAGAATGAAATCCCCGTTTGTAAATACAGTACATGGATAAGTAAGTAATTTAGTAAAGTACAAATATTGGGTGAATACTGAGTGTTATCTTCACTAACAAAACAAATTCAGTTGAGCTTTCGGTATTTTTGAGGCAAAGAACGAAATAAATGCTCCCAGCACTAGGCATCATGGCAAGGCAGCCACTCAACAAAATATAAATGGCAGGGATTTAATAAAAATTACACCTTGAGACTTACTGAGAAACCCAAAGGCTGCACTCTTCTGGTAAGTGCACAGGATAACGGGTGCTACTTTAGCGGGAGGTCTACTGCACTTTAGTGTGGGATCTACCTCCTGTTAGCACTTTAGCGTGAGGTCTACCTCCCGTAAGCAGTAACGATGACGGCTACCGCTGTTTAATCCTTCCCTCATCGACATCACACATTTCCATACATTTATTTTAATGATAAACAATTAATTTAAACATATCCTAGGAAAGACTGAATAGATGAGGAAGAAAGGTAAAAAATGGAAATGTTATCATAAATTTCCATACATTTATTCTAGCGATACACACTTCATACATCTTCTAAGAATGACACAAAGAGATCATTGGAATTTTTTCTCATCACCTTCCAGCAAAAGGTTATGTTAGGTTAGGTTAGGTTACACATAAATATGTTGTTTATGTCTGTATAACGGAAAAATTTCGGGGAGAGCAGGAGCGACAGGTCACGCGGTAGACCTCAGGTTTCCCGTTGGTAGGCTACATATGCCGGGAGACCTTACGCTAAAATAGCACTGGATAAAGATCACTGTATTTTTATAAAGTGACTCACCCTCAAATGACACCATCGGCAATGTAATCCCGTGATGCCGTTGTAACTCTTGATAGTCTTCTTGCAACGGGTGCATTTCCCCGGGCAGTTGCCTTCCACCCAGTGATGCAGCATCGAATGAGACGATCTCTTGCTCTTGACGTAAGTGGCGATGCACGAAGCGGGCGCTCTCTGGACACACCTTTCGTGCACCGTGTACTTGCAGACTGCAAAGCAATGGTAATTTCCTTGAAGATATAGTACAATGCATAATTAAGGTTTTATACTATTCCATGACAGCAAATTCAGTTTTATTAGGCTCTAAAAGTACGCTTGATTTCAATTATTATTAACATTATTGATACTTGCTACATCCACAATTGGGGAAACAATAATCTCACTTGGATAGAGTAAATTCCACTTGTTTCTACGACATTTGGCTTCAGATTACGTCGTTGAATGCAACTCTTTTGGTTTAATATCAAACCAATACAAGAGCTGCATAAGGTAATAAGTTAGGGATCGTGTCTGCAACATTTGACTTTAGATTACGACGCTGAATGAAACTCCTTTGTTTTAATATCATATTATTATTATTATTATTATTATTATTATTATTATTATTATTATTATTATTATTATTACTAGCCAAGCTACAACCCTAATTGGAAAAGCAGGATGCTATAATCTCAAGGGCTTCAAAAGGGAAAATATCCCAGTGAGAAAAGGAAATAAGGAAAAAAGGAGAACAGTGTGCCTGAGTGTACCATAGATTTTGCAAAGTTCAAACTTGCAGCAAATGTTTTTATGCTGAACAGGCTGACACAAGTCTATTCATAGTTTACATATGAAAGATCTTGTTTTCTTGTTGTTACTGTTCCTGAAATATTTTATTTTGATTGTCCATTTCTTCCCATATTTCCTTATTTTCTTTCCTCACTGGGCTATTTTTCCTCGTTGGAGTCCTTGGGATTTTAGCGTTGTGCCTTTCCAACAAGGGTTGTAGCTTAGCTAGTAGTAGTAGTAGTAGTAGTAGTAGTAGTAGTAACAACAACAACAACAACAACACCAAGAAGAAGAAGAAGAAGAAGAAGAAGAAAGAAAAAGAAAATTCTCCAAAAAAAAAAAATTTCTCGACATACTCACAAACGCACGAAAGACCTTTCTTTCCGAGTCCCATCAGCATATTCAGGCACAGATTACAATAGGCCGGTTTACTGAAGTGTTTTAATCTCCAGACATGATTTCCATCTTCTTTCATATTCTGAAAAAATAAAAAAAAAAATGATACTTCAATACCTGACTTTCCTGAAAATTCTAAAATATACTTTGTTTCCTGAAATCATGTAAATAACTGTGTTTATATTATATTCGAACCTAAGTTACAGCAGGCTTAACCCTTTTACCCCCAAAGGACATACTGGTACGTTTCACAAAACTCATCCCTTTACCACCATGGACGTACCAGTACGTCCTTGCAAAAAACTGCTATTTACAATATTTTTTTTTCATATTTTTGATAATTTTTTGAGAAACTTGAGGCTTTTTTCCAAGAGAATGAGACTGACCTGACTTCTCTATGATGAAAATTAAGGCTGTTAGAGCAATTTAAAAAAATATATACTGCAAAATGTGCTTGAAAAAAAATAACCCCTGGGGGTTAAGGGTTGGAAAGTTCAAATAAAAGGGTTAAGAATGGGTTGCGTACTGTGTTCTGTTTTAGGAAAATTTCAGTTAATATTAAAGATGTATATGGATACATTTCCTAAATTTATCATATGTACTGTATGAAATTTATGAACCTATTTATAAGAGTATTTACTATATATGTACTGAACAGTATTTGACACCTCTATAGGCTTTTATGAAACATGTTTTACTTCTAACATTTTCAACAGTATTTGACACCTCTATAGGCTTTCATGAAACATGTTTTACTTCTAACATTTTCAACAGTATTTGACACCTCTATAGGCTTTCATGAAACATGTTTTACTTCTAACATTTTCAACAGTATTTGACACCTCTATAGGCTTTCATGAAACATGTTTTACTTCTAACATTTTCAACAGTATTTGATATCTCTATAGGCTTTCATGAAACATGTTTTACCTCCAACATTTTCAACAGTATTTGACATCTCTATAGGCTTTCATGAAACCTTTTCTACTTCTAACAATTTCATGATTTATACATGTGAATTTGTTTCATGTTTTCCATTTTTATTTTTATATAACTTTCTCAAATTCATAATTTCAACACAAAACTGTAAAACATGCTGCACAAATTGAGTTAATTGTATCTATTACAAAATGGTGTACATATTTAGATTCAGTTAACCATAAAGTTACATGCGAACAAAAAAGGTTACAACTACTAAAAATATATGAAACAAATTTGACATTGAAAAAGAACATATTTTACTCATAACACTGGAAATACAGGGTGTCTCAAAAAAATGTACTCACTCTTTGACATGTTTCGCGATGTTTGCGAATCCCTTGGTGCGCGTTATCAGCGTTGTCTGGACAATAATGGTCATCAATTTGAACATTCGCAAACATGATTCTTCAAACACATTTGTCTCATGTATTCGATGCTATTTCATTTCGCTCTATGTCCATAAATAAAGGTTTTCTCATAATTCTAAGAGTGAGTACATTTTTTTGAGACACCCTGTAGTAATGCTGCTTTACTTATAACACATAAGGTATGAAAAGAAAGTAGGAAAAGTTCTATGAAATGATAATTCACAATTACAGTTTTCTAGTGGAACCCGAGTAAATTACACGAAATGATATTTTCAATGCTAATTATCTTGTTCCTAACCTATACATGTTTGAATAAAAGTTCCCGAGATTAATCTTATAATCTAGGTTATGTGAATTGATAGAACTCAATTTTTGTCTAATATTTAAAAAAAAGAGTCAGGTGCTAAAGACAAAATTGGGAAAACTATATAAGATGTGCTTTGATTAAGTAATCAAATTCTAATGTGAATTTGTAAGAGTATACCATGAAATTATTTCCGTTTTCTTTAAAGCGTGACACACAAAATAAATAACACACAAGCTATCATATTAATATATAGATAACAGATTGCTTTCCTATGCTATACCAAAGTGGAATAGTAACATTAGGTATAATTCTAATAGTCAGGCCTTCTCTATCATGAGGTTCAATACTACAAAGTATTCTAGAAGTTTCATTCCATGACCAAGTTGTGGAATGATCTTTCTAATTGGGTAGTTGAATCGATAGAACTTCAAAAGTTCAAACTTGCAGTAAATGTTTTTATGTTGAACAAGCTGACATAAGTCTTTTTATAATTTACATATGAAACATCTGTTTTAATGTTGTTAATGTTTTAAAATATATAATTTCAATTGTTCATTACTTCTATCATTTATTTGTTTCTTCATTTCTTTTCCTTACTGGGCTATTTTTCCATGTTGGAGCCCTTGGTCTCATAGTATCTTGCTTTTCCAACTAGGGTTGTAGCTTAGATAAAAATAATAATAATAATAATAATAATAATAATAATAATAATAATATTGCATGTGGGGTAGTTTAAAAGGACCCAATAGCATTGGCAAAACCGACATCACTACTATGTTTTGCCACAATGAATTAGTCACCTGTGTCTGGCCATAACTTACTATCATGAATACTATACTGTACTACAATCAGTAAATATTGAATGGAAGGTATTACTAGATCTTTATCTTTGCTATATGTTATCTATATGTCATCTTGAGAGATATAAGACTTTGGAGACATCGTCAGATTTATAGATAACGTATACTTCGAAAGTGTCGATGCACTAATACTGTTTAGTATTCCTGATGACATTCCTTTTGCTATTGCATCTTATAAACTACTTTAGCCTTCCGTAATATAAACCTACTATCTTCTCCATTCATTCTGGCCAGGAACATAATAATATCAAGTGGTTTTCTTGCTTCCTTTCTGAAATATGATGTCGTAACAAAGCACTAAGCTTTTTCGTCTATCTTAAGCATTACTTTTAAGCAAAGAGAATATCATCAATGCTGACGTATAAGATTAATCTTTATATACCAGATCCATCTCTTGAATCTAGTATAAATATTTAACATGCAAAAGGAAAAAAATATTGGATTTGTTAGTGACTTCTGAGTTAAGATTTTAAACATGTATTATCTGAACCCACTATATGTTTTTGTTTACTCCAAATATAATAAAAATAGCTGTTTATTTGTGCATATGAACGTACGTTTGTCTTTCTTGCTATCAAAATTACCAGCATAAATAATTTCAACGGTAAAAAGACACATAACTTCAATTATCAATTTTTCATACATGACAATTATATTCTTTAGAAGCTTTCTTTACAACCTAAAAACATTTCAGCCATGTTCCATAAAATGTGATGTCATTTTAAGTCATTAAACTAATACTAATATTGAAAACGGTTTTTCTCCGTTAGCTTACAGTATCAAGACCCAATAGCACCAACAATGGAATAGTGGTCATCCCGCCTCGCTTCCATTCTTCCAGAGAAACCGTCCCGTCATTGTCGTAGTCAATCTCGGCCATCATGTCCGTCAGAATCTGGAAAAAGCATAAATGATATTACTCCGTACATTATGAGCATAACTTGAATGCTTATCTTTTCGAAGCGTGGCAAATTACATTACAATTTAATTTTTTGAAGTCTGATCCACAAGTTATTTTACAATTTCATTCTTTGAAGAATCTGATTCACAGGTTATTTTACAATTTCATTCTTTGAAGAATCTGATTCACAAGTTATTTTACAATTTCATTCTTTGAAGAATCTGATTCACAAGGTATTTTACAATTTCATTCTTTGAAGAATCTGATTCACAAGTTATTTTACAATTTCATTCTTTGAAGAATCTGATTCACAAGTTATTTTACAATTTCATTCTTTGAAGAATCTGATTCACAAGTTATTTTACAATTTCATTCTTTGAAGAATCTGATTACAATTTCATTCTTTGAAGAATCTGATTACAATTTCATTCTTTGAAGAATCTGATTACAACTTCATTCTTTGAATAATCTGATCCACAAATTATTTTACAAATTCATTCATTAAAGAATCTGATTCACAAATTACAATTTCATTCTTTGAAGGATTTGATTCACAAATTACAATTTCATAATCTGAATACTTTGGTGTTATTAAACTTACACTTTGATTCTATAAAGTTGCTGTTACTGGTCATAATACATTTTCATATCTACGAAATTCATCCAGTTATCAACAATGCTTATTGCAAATTAATTTAAGTATCTATTTTCTAAAAAGATTATCATAAAAATAAATTGCACTCTTTACTTTAGTAATCACTGAAGATCATAAAAATACCGTACAGTAATTAGATATAATTACACGATAGTTTATTGAATAATTTCCACTATTATCACAACTAATATAACAGGGATTTTGGGTGAGATAGCCAATTCATCCTGATGTAAGTTCCTTCTGGCAACTTCTACGGTATAATATTTCTGCGATTGATATTACAAGAGAATTACCGTCAGGTATCACAGGGTTCCAACCCCCGGAAACGACTATCCGAAGATATCGTGTATAATCAGGGACGTATCTTAAGATAACCATAGATATCTGCACCCCAAACAGACCTTACTCAGTTTAATCCACTAAGGAGAAGGATAAGTAAGGAGCCGTTACACCTCCTATCACCTTCGAGTGCCCCTATACGTTCCTGATCCTCATTCCTTCGAACGCAGCTGTTGGCTACAGTGCGGTTGATTTTTGGGGGTGCTTTTTTTTCACAAACTTTGATGATTTGTTTTGTGAATTGGCTTCGAAGGATTTCTTGAATCTTACACCTAATTTTGATTTGGCCGAATGACATACGGCCAAAATTTTCAGATATTATTTATAATAATTTACAAACATAAGCTATTAAACTCTTGTCCATCCAGAGTACCATTCTAACAAACAACATTTTATATTGTAAGGACACCGATCCCTTCGTCGTCCAGAAAGTCGACAAACTACTTATTTATTTAAATTCTCTCTTCGCCACACTGTGGTTTCCTATGTATATATATTCCGCTCTACCAGAGCTACATTTTGATATATGTATCGTTTAATAACATGTTTCTGTCAACCCATAATTCATACATTTGTAAGTGTAAGAAAACACATATATTTTGGCGGGCACTTCAATCTGACTTGGCGCCAACATCATCCTACCTTTCCGTCCGCACCTTGTAATATACTTCCGTGCACATTCGAATAAAGTATCAGTTGATCTTGGTGACGCTTGTCTCTCTGTCCTTACAATATATCAAATAAAATGTTTGAAATTCCGAGAGGGTTTATATTCTGCTGGATATGGAAAATATTTCATATGAAATCAAGCAAAGGTTATTATTTGTTAAAATGAATACTACTTTTGATATGAGGTACAAGATAACACAAAAATATATACAATATTAACAATAAATCCCTATGGACATCTGAATATAAATTTAGATTGCCTCTCCTATCTAGAAAAGTCAGGAGAATAAAAATATATCAAAACTAGATTATTTTCAGAACAGTCTGATACCATTGGGAATACTGTCCTTATGAAATGTCAATAAACTATTTTATTTCATGATGCTTTTTCGGAGTAAAAAGCATCGATGAACAGGCAACGGTAAAATTACTCGGATATATTTCAAACGAATATATTGTTGGTATGATCAACACAAATGTAAAGTAACTACGTACAGTACTGTATATAGATTGCAAGTTCATTAAATGCATGGATGTCTCTTTTTAGGACTAATATAAACTTAAGAAATGTAAGAAGTTTAAGTCTTTGCTATATCGGAAATCAATAGAATTACTGACTGGCAAATGAGTAATTAAATTAAATCAAATTTCATCCATTGAGTAGATTTCAAATCTCTTTAAAGAAACTTTGTATTTCATGTCATCATGATCCTCATCTCCTACGCCCACTGATGCAAAGGGCCTCGGTTACATTTTGCAAGTTGTCTCTATCTTGAGCTTTTAAATCAACACTCTTCCATTCATCATCTACTTCACACTTCATAGTCCTCAGCTATATAGGCTTGGGTCTTCCAACTCTTCTAGTGCCTTGTGGAGCCCAGTTGAAAGTCTGGTGAACTATACTCAGTTTTTTAATGAGGCGCATTTGCACCGACTGGCAGTGGTGCCCTTTTAGCTCGGAAAAGTTTCCTGCTATGTGATTGGTTAGAATTATCTTGTCCAACCAGGAAACTTTTCCGAGCTAAAAGGGCACCCCTGCGAGTAGGTGTAAATCTGCCTCACTAAAAGGAATTGACTATAGTCTATCTTGGGGAGAGCGAAGAGCATGCCCAAACTACTGTATCTCAATCTACCCCTCACCATGATCTCTTCCACATATGGCACTCAAGTAATCTCTCTTATAGCTGCATGTATACAGTATCATTAACATTGCAGTTGCATGAAGAAGTGATTTACAATGCTATTTATAAAAGCGTGAAAGATAGTTTTCAATGAAGGTATATTTCAGAGTGGAAGAAAAACTATTTCTGATGTAGCATAGTCAGGTGCGTGTTTGTCTATAAAGCATCCTGTATGAACCCTTAGATTAAGAGTAAAACGAGATGCGAAAATTTTTTCGCCTCATATTACTAAAATTTTTTATTGATACGAAAAGAGATTCGCCAGCCACGCCAAGAATAGAATAGTTGTCCTGGCAAAATCATGAGCTAGTTGAAGAAAATGGGTTTTTTATAAATAATAGAAAATGTACCTCTCTATAGTAAGGGTTATTAGAATATTAGTACAGTACATATGGTACTGTACTGTATATTTCGTATATGTACAGTATTGTATTATTTTCCATTTATTATTGAATTTTTTAAATAATACTTCATTTACAAGTATTAATGGTAAGGATAGGCATTGAATGAACCAAATGGTTGTATTTCATTGTGGTTAGTACAGTTTAGCCTTATTATAAAATTGAATGTAGTTTTTTTGTAGAGTTTGGAACGAATTAGGCGATTTACATGTATAACGTGACTCATAGTACGAAATTTTCACGAAACGAAAAGCACTCAAGAACGAATTAATTTCGTATCTCGAGGCATCACGAGTAACTTACAGGCCTTAGCTCGGTGACGTCCCATCCCAAGTAGTCCGCGACTTGAATCATCTGCGTCACGATGCAATCCATTTCCTGCGGAAGAAATGATCACGTAGGCTTCTATTAAACGTCTATTTCTATTTTCTGTAAAACTTTTGGAAAACAATGTAGTTCAGAACCTGTAATACAGTAAAACTTTACACTCTTACGTTAGCAATGGCACCATAACGTTGGTAACACTGTAACATTGGTAACATTGCTAATGTTATCGTTCGCAGTACATATGTGAGTGAAGTGACACGGAATTTGAACATGTCATTATATTCAAACATTTTAACAAAATCTATATAATAAAAGACATTACATTGAAACATTTTAACAGAAAATCTATGTTATCCTGTAGAAAATAACGCGATTTAACCGGTTTTCACCTTCATTTCATCCGTAATAACAGCAACCAGTTAGGCTACTTAAAGTTAGTCGAATTGGTTGTTCTATTTGCAGTTGAAATGAAGGTCAAATGACGTTATTTACTACAGGAAAACATAGATTTTCTGTTCGAAATGAGAATCTGTAATACAGTAAAACTTTACCATTCTCATTAATGTTATGGGAGCAATACTAGTTTGTATGTTTCTATTACTTGAAAATATACTTATTGTGAATATGTTTCTTGATTTTGTGGGTAATATGGATTTCACACTCAGGTTAGTATTCAAAACACACCACACACACCTACACAATATTTACATACAATATACTGTATACAGTGTTGCCAGACAGTGTAAAAAAAATCCCTAAAACTCGTGATAAAAAATCTCCCCAAAACCACCCAAAAATCCCCATTTCCAGAAATATATTTTCTTCTAATATAGAAATTACTCACTATACTTTATGTAATTGTAAGTAAACTAATTGCAACAATATAAAGGTTTACTCATCTCTGTTTCTTCTTCATAGAAATATGTACAGAATAGCGTCACGTCATCCAAAATCCCCAAAGCTAAGGATAAATTAACAGATGTAGGGATAAATCCCCAAATCTAGGGATATATCCCCATATCTGGCAACCCTGACTATATATGATGGTGACTGTCATGATAAAAAATAGTTAATATATTCAACATGTTTTAAGGTCATTGATTAGATAAATTTGCTAAACCTTTAGTGAGTCTTTAAGAATTAAAAAGCTGTATTCTATCTTCTTTCTCTGACATTTGGTTGAAATTCTGGAATCTGTTCCACCTTAGAAAAAGTTATTTTAAACATACTCCATATCCACTTCAACAACAATAACAGTTTTCATTTCTAGGTGAAGAGTATTGTTTTTAGTAAATTAATTAAAAAAAAAAATTGTTTAATAAACATTTATAATATCCATCTCCGAAGCAATAAAACTACGAGATGGTTTACAAAATCATTTTAAAAATTCCTCGCAATTCCACAATTCATTAAAAAACTGGTTAAAATTCATCTGTAAATATGATCGCGCCATCTCTTTAATCGTCTTACAAAACAAATGAATAATTGCATAACAATACAAAGCAAATATATACTGAGTTTTCAATATTGAAAGCAGTGAATAAAATATATATACAGACCATTTATTCTCTATTACATGTAACTTTCTTTCACCACATGGCCAGACCATTTATTCTCTATTACGTGTAACTTTCTTTCACCACATGGCCAGACCATTTATTCTCTACTACGTGTAACTGTTTTTCACCACATGGCCAGACCATTTATTCTCTATTACGTGTAACTTTCTTTCACCACATGGCCAGACCATTTATTCTCTATTACGTGTAACTTTCTTTCACCACATTGCCAGACCATTTATTCTCTACTACGTGTAACTTTCTTTCACCACATGGCCAGACCATTTAGTCTCTACTACGTGTAACTGTTTTTCACCACATGGCCAGACTATGTTTATGCGGAATAATAAGAGGGGCTTGAACATAAAGAATAAAAATAAATTATGCAAATATTAATTGCAAAATAAAAAAGGTGAGATTAATACTTACATTGGTGTCCAGGACGCCATTCCCGTCGGTATCATATAGACGAAACATAACTGGAATATTGAGAGTCTTTGTTAGTGAATGCGTGTGTGTTTCTAAACACATATAGTGTCTGTATATACAGTTGCACACAAACACACACACATACAATATATATATATATATATATATATATATATATATATATATATATATATATATATTTAAACATATATATATATATATAAGTATATATATATATATACATACATATATATATATATATATATATATATATATATATATATATATATATATATATATATATCAAGCTTAATTATGGGTCCTGTTACTTTGAATCTTTTCTAATAAATCATATAGTTATAAATATCTTGTTTACTTGAAACTTGATTCAGAAATCCTATTCTTAAAAGATTTTTCATCAACATAATCTCTATGTAACATCATATACAATAATAATCTTAATTCTTGTTTCAGAAATCATATTCTCTAAAGAATCTTAATTAACATAATCTCTATGTGACAAATAGGTGACAAAATCTCTCTCTCTTTCTCTACCTCACACAACCTTAATCTACGTTAACATACATAGGCTAAACCAAGGCCAATATAGAGCAGGTCAGGCGGTGAGGAGATTTACAGTGACTCACCTCTCTCAGCGGGCCTCAAATCACCCCCATGCGGTCAAAACAAACCACGACCTTCTCTTTCGGGCCTCATCTCTAGCCCACTTGACAGGTGACACTGGGCCTCGTCTGGGCAGACGAGGCCCGCTAATTTGCCTCGGGCATTTCTCTCCGCCCGACCTCTTTATATTGGCCTTGGGCTAAACATTATATCAAAGGAGTAATTTCTACATCCAGGAAAGAGAAAGAGAGAGGAACATGGAAGGGGTAAGGGGCTGCTAAAATTTCTACAGCATTTATCATTTATCATAAACTACATGCAGTGTATGCTAATCTACGTTTAATGAAAGTACATAAAGTATGTATCGTACTCACACTCCAGCTTGTCTTCGGGTCGGCCTCCTTCCAGTAACGTTAAATAACATATGATATCCTTTAGGCTGACACGAACAGTGTGGACCTCAATACTACTTGATTTTCTTACGAGTTGTTTAATTTCTGTCGAATCAACATAAGAACAACAGATCACATGGACGAAGAAAACGTGCGGGCGGCGGGTCATTGTGAGGTTCAAAGTCTTACCATCCTGAGGTGTGAGCTCGTAATTGATTAATCTAGGTTTGCGTACCCTAACCTAACATAAGAGGGGTAGTTACGTGAATATTTTGATCTTAAAGAGTAATGGCAAATCTTTTAGGATCCTGATGTCAAATCTTTAACTAAGTAGACAATAACATACTGATTTATTCCCAAGAATTAGCAACTCAAGTTTGCTTAAACTGGAGACAAAAATTAAGTTAAGTTCCTGGCTATGGTTCATTATTGAACACATATTGGGAAATTCATGTTTGCTACTCGGTTTAAAGTTTGGCATCAAGACTTTTAAAAGATGACCCGAAGCTTCTCCGGCTCTAGAGATTCTTCAGCCCCGTGCAGTGAACTTCCCTTGCCAGATGGTAAGAGTTTGAAGCCTGCTGTACTAGATTCATACTACCAAGTGTGACTTCTATGAAGAACACCTTCTTGCATTATGGTGTAATAAATTAATTTTGTTTACAACTCTTAAGGAACGTTGTATGTAAGCTCTACAGTGTACACGTTTTCTTTATTAACAAGTTACTAAAATATTTCTTAAGTTCCAGTAATCAAGAACACTTATTTAATGTTTACATCAAATTACTTATCAGTATGAGGCCGAGTAGCTAAAAAAAAAAAAATACAAACAAAATACACAGGAATTTTGGTATCTTACCTTCAAGTTTTCCATTAGTAACTAAAAGGGAATTATTGGACTTTTTTGAGGAAGATCTAGACATCTGAGAATGGGATGGAGAGGAGTCTGTACTTTTTTCAACCTTTGTGTCAGTATAGCTGTTGGTCTGAGTCACTGTCACAACAGGATGGACACATGCACCTATGCTACCTAGGGGAAGGGAAAGAAAATATAGACGTAAAAGAGCCGACTCTCTCTCTCTCTCTCGGTTGAGTATTGTAGTGGTGGTTGATGTTGCTGCTTTTTTTAAATGAGTCGTTTATTAAGCTGTCTCTGTGCAAGAGATAGTCTTGCATGGATATCAGCTTATTTAGGTATAAGGGTAAAACCGGACTCTCTGCCAAACCAGCATTCGAGGAGTTCGTGGGCTTCCTTGAAAATTTTCAAAAATATTTTGGTATGGGTAAAAAGCTGGGCTCGTTGCCAAGCAAGTATTCAAGGAGTTCGTGTACTGCCTTGAAAATTGCCAAAACTTTTTTGATATGGGTGAAAAGCTGGGCTCGTTGCCAAACCAGTATTCGAGAAGTTCGCGTACTGCCTTGAAAATTGTCAAACTTTTTTTTGGTATGGGTGAAAAGCTGGGCTCGTTGCCAAACAAGTATTCAAGTTCCTGGACTTCCTTGAAAATTGTCAAACATTCTTTGGTATGGGTGAAAATGTTGGACTCATTGCCAAACAAGTATTCGAGATGTTCGCGAGCTGCCTTGAAAATTGCCAAACATTTTTTCGTATGAGTGAAAAATTGTACTCGCTGCCAAATAAGCATTCAAGGAGTTCGCTGATTGCCTTGAAAATTGTCAAAAATTTTTTGGTATGGTAAAAAACTAGACTCGCTGCCAAACAAGTATTTCAGAAAATTGCAGACTAGCCTACCTTGAGAACTGTGAAAGATTTTTTGGTACGGGTGAAAAACTAGACTCGCGTCCAAACAAGTATTCGAGGAGTTCACGGATTGCCTTGAAAATTGTCAAACATTATTGTATGCTAATTCGAAAAGGAGACCTTTTTATTGGGATATTTTAAGACAAGGATAATTTTAAATTTTAAGATTTTTCAATGATGTTTTTAATTTTCTATATTAAATATATTAAATAAACATTTTCAACATCATTAATGATCACTGTTTAATTAAATTTGACTTGAAACGTTGATCTTCAGTATTAAGAATAAAATCAATGCTACATTACGTGTTAATCCTTACAGATCACATTGCTCCTTTTTAAAGTGAAAAGACTGACTCTCACAGATTCACTATGTCAAAAATTAAATGGATTTTGATGGAGGAAAAATCTATTTTTAGGTGAGATAGCCATGTCGTCCTGATGGAAGTTCCTTCGGGCAGCTTCCTACTATATAATATTTCTGCGAGTGATATAACAAGAGAATTACCGTCAGGTATCACAGGGTTCTAACCCAGTGAACGACTATCCTAAGATATCGTGTATAATCAGGGACGTATCCGTAGATAACCATAGATATCTGTACCCCTAATAGACTTATCCCAGTCTAGGAAACTAGGGAGAAGGATAGGTGAGGAGCCGTTACATATCCTCTCCCCTCATGGTACTACTGTTTGTCACCGGTGATGCCATTCCTTTCTATCGCAGCTCCCTACTCTGTGCGTAGTTTTTTCGAGTGCATTTATTTCAGCTTTTTTTGGAGTATTTCCACGCATGATTGCTTCCTCTTCGTCATACTCTAACATTTACCCAAAACCAAATACATCAATGATAATTTGCTAGTAAACAAAGGAATAGTACGGTATCACCAATATCATGAGTCGGTGGAAGAATTGCGAATGTGGCATGATAGCGATGGAAAATTCAGAATCAAATGAGTAACATTGTTGCTTGAGCCTGAATTAGCAGCAACACCTCACGGGAATGAATTTGTAGTAAGGTACTATACCAGTCATAGAAGGTTTTTTTCAAATGTTTGTTTCTCAAAATTACTGTTTCAAATAAAATCACAAATGTAATGCAAAAAATGTAAATACCTATATGAAGATGAGAGATTAATAAAACAGTGAGCCCTTAGGTTCATGTAAGTGCAAAAGATTAAAAATAAAAACAAAGAAATCAAATTCCATTTGAAGACTAACAAAGACTTCGTAAGACTTTATTTTATTAACGTATAATGTCATGGCAATGGTGCAGGTGAGCATAAACTATATTTGAGGTAAAGTTAACGGATTTAGACGTAGGAAAAATCTATTTTTGGGTGAGATAGCCTTGTCGTCCTGATGGAAGTTCCTTCAGGCAGCTTCCTACTGTATAATATTTCTGCGAGTGATATTACAAGAGAATTACCGTTAGGTATCACGGAGTTCTAACCCCCGGAATGACTATCCTAAGATATCGTATATAATCAGGGACGTATCCTAAGATAACCATCGATATCTGCACCCCAAACAGACTTATTTTCAGGGCAATTTAGTTACTCCCTAAAGCTTGGTTGAGACCAAGAACTGCCATGGTGACGTACGTCATTAAAATGAAGTTTTACGAAGATTCAGATATACCTCGGAAAAAGTGATCACTTAACAGAGGAAAATTTATATCGAACACACATCGAGGGATTTCAACACATCCATGTGTCTTTTTGAATAAACTAATTAATGGGATGGAGTAACAGTAGACATTACATTCATTAGGGAGGGGAGGACTGTAGACGGGGAGGCTGTTTAGACCTTGAGGTCAGGGGAAAAGGTCCCAACAGACTTTTTTTTTTTTTTTGTGGTCAAGTAAAACATAACTTTTTATTTAGAAGAATTTCAATAACTTTTTAAAACAGACTTACCATGTTGGTATTGTGTGCAAAAGAGATATTAAAGTATTGTATCAATAACAATAATATCTTAGAAGTATTCCTGCTAACCGTCATAATACATAAACTAAGATTAATTTATAAATAAGTTTATGATCCCTAGGTTGCTTTTTCAGGCATACTTCAAAAACTTTAACGAATGCCATTTTGTAATTTTTTGGGCTTCAGTCTTAGGAATCTGCTCTGAAATTTTCTTCATTCATAAAAATGTACAGTAATACCCCACTTTACTTCGGTTCGACACACGTTAGTACCGACTTTACGCCGGTTAGACGTACATCAGTTACGACTTTACTTCGGTTCGACGTATATTAGCTCTGACTTTAATTCGGTTTGAAGTACATCACTTTGACGCACACCGGTTCGACGTACATCGATTTGGTGTACGTCACTTCGACGTACATCGCTTCGACATACATCCGTTCAGCGTACGTCACTTCGACATACATCGGTTTGGCGTATGTAACTTCGACATACATCAATTCGGTGTACATCGGTTCAGTGTGCATCGCTTCGACGTACAAACTGTTCAGAGTACGTCACTTCGACATACATCGGTTTGGCGTACGTAACTTCGACATACATCAATTCGGTGTACATCTGTTCAGTGTACATCGCTTCGACGTACGCTGAACCTTGACATACATTAGTTCAGCGTACATTGATTCGGTATACACTGCTTCGACGTACATCAATTTGGCGTATGTCACTTTGACATACATCAGTTCAGTGTAAGTCGCTTTGACTGACATTGGATCGGTATACATCGGTTTGGTGTAAGTTGCATCGACGTACATCAGTCCAGCGTACTCACTTCAACGCACATCGGTTTGGTGTACATTGGTTCGCCGTACGTTGCTTCGACATACGTCAGTACCGATATTACATCACTCATTCTTAAGTATTAAATATGATAACAAAATCTACGTTACGCTGTTTTTACCAACATTACGTCGGTTTCTACTATGTAAAATAATGATTAAGTAGCGTACTCTACTTGACACGTAAGCTTATTAATATAGATATCTAGTTTTTATAAAATGCTAGCAAGTTATAAATACTTTTTCGTGTTCACTTTGTGTATAGGGAACATATAACTCCCCTTATAATCTGATAATCTGACATATGATGAAGATCACATTACGTAAGTTCCATTGTAACCTGTTAACCACGTAAGGCAGGGTATTACTGTATAAGTTTTTAATTGAATGTTTAAGCAAATTGAAACGCAAACCGTAACCAATGTTTTGTTCTTCAAAACACTCCTTTTACTTGCAGAGCTTGGAAATATAGTTACGCTTGAGTATTGAATACTGTGGTCTACTGTGTATGTATCAAAGTTGAAATTTTGTATAAAAAATAGACTTTATAGGATAAAATATTTGATTCAAATTAAGCCTCTAGTTATTTGAAAGCTAGTACTGTATTCTTTTGCTGTAATTTTTTCCTTTCAAACTCCTGGGGGATTGTCTCTATATTTGTTATCATCTTCATATTTCAACATTGTTGAATCTTCAATAGGATATATTTTCCTTTATAGTAATTCTACTATTAAAAAAAATGTAAAATTCCCTTTAAAACATCAGTCCATTCATCCCACTTAATGCCTACCCTTTCACTAAAATGATGTTATTTTAGCATGTTTATTTATATAGACACAAAAAAACCCAGAGTAGTTTCCAATTACCATTTTTCATACCTGTGCGCGTCCTACTTGAGGCCTCGGAGTCCGAACGATTGTGACCGAGAGAGGAGAACTTTTCCGTCAGGCCGTGAAGTTTGTCGGCCAGGCTTCCACAGCCTCCGGCGCTACTCCCCGTGCCTCCTCCGCCCGTGAGGCTGTCGCCCACGGCGCAGGTAGCTATGTTGCTGATGGAGCCCCCGGATGTATTGTGAGAGGTAATAGGAGCACACGCAGTGGCCGAAGACATCACCGCCATTTCCTTGGAAGAAGATTTATCGTGAGTCGTGCTCGACAATGCGCTACGACAAATATATTGGATGTTGATGAAGTAGCAGACATAAAGAAAATAACCTTGGTATTGGTTGGAGTTACATTAATAGGACTATGCAGAGTGGAAGAATTCTATACAAAATTGGGGTCACATGTCACAGCTAATCTGCAACATATAAACTTTTATGTGCTTTTATTGGTGTTACAGGGGCAGAGCTCAAGTGACTAGAGATGAAAAGTAAAGTCTCAAAAAGCGTTTAAAAATGACAGGGGTTAAAATAGTATAGAAATCATTGCCATGTCTTGGTTGAACATACATTCACTATACATTTAGATGCATAAAAAGGGTGGGAGGGATTGTTCAGTACATGTACAATACCAAGTAAATCTTATTTCAGTCGCAACGATTATCGTGCCAAGAAGGCCTGAGTTCTAATTTATGTCTCCTGAGTCTATTTTACTTTTTTTCTATAGAGTAATGCAAAAACACTTTCCTGATCCTTGTTTTTAAAATGAGATTTTTGGGCTCAAGCCATGTCGTCCTGATGGAAGGTTCCTTCAGTAGCTTCCTAACTGAAGGAACCTTCCATCAGGACAACATGGCTATCTCACCCAAAAATAGATTTTTCGCTTCGCTCAAAATACGTTTTGTCGGCTGGGAGGAGCGTAGAGAGGAAAGGACCCCTTTTTTCATTTGTTTTAATGTTGGCTACCCCCCCAAAATAAGGGTAAGTGCCTTGGTATATAGGTAGATCGATAGATTTTAAAAATGAGATTTAATTCAAACTAATAAAGAATTAATTTTTAAAATAAGATTCAATTCAGACTAAAAAAATTATTTGTTTCTAAAATGAGATTCAATTGAGCCTAAAAATGAATTTGTTTTGAAAATGAGATTCAATTGAGCCTACAAATGAATTTGTTTTTAAAATGAGATTCAATTGAGCCTACAAATGAATTTGTTTCTAAAATGAGATTCAATTGAGCCTACAAATGAATTTGTTTCTAAAATGAGATTCAATTCGGACTAAAAAAGAATTTGCGTACATTTTACATTTATATGCAACATATTCTTGAAGATAATTACATAGAATATTGTTCATTTAATATTAGAAAGACAATAATACTGAACTCAAAGTACTCCAAAAATAATAATGTATTACACTTTCATCGCTCAATTTTATAAAAAAAAAAACTCAAAAAAAAAAGAAAAAAAATAAGGATAGAAAATGTTTTTGCAAAGTCTGGGTATGTAGTGAATAATAGGGGTTTACTGTATATATATACATATATAATAAAAATATTGTACATATATATAATAAAATTTACATAGTACATAATACTTATTCCTAAAGAAGCAGCTTATTTACATTGGTTATTACTGCAGAACAGAAAGAGAAGGCCAGAAAAGAGTTCAACTTTATACCGGTCTCTCTATCATGCCTTTGTATTCTACTCTCACTCATTAATTCCTCTTGATATTATCTTTTCTGTACATTTTTTGGTTTAATCTGATTTGAATCAATACCATTCACCTTCCTTGCATGATGTAGCAATCCTTTAAAGTATGTGTAACTGTTTTTCACCACATGGCCAGACCATTTATTCTCTATTACATGTAACTGTTTTTTATCACATGGCCAGACCATTTATTCTCTATTAAGTGTAACTGGTTTTTATCACATGGCCAGACCATTTATTCTCTATTAAGTGTAACTGGTTTTTTATCACATGGCCAGACCATTTATTCTCTATTACATGTAACTTTCTTTCACCACATGGCCAGACCATTTATTCTCTATTACGTGTAACTTTCTTTCACCACATGGCCAGACCATTTATTCTCTACTACGTGTAACTGTTTTTCACCACATGGCCAGACCATTTATTCTCTATTACGTGTAACTGTTTGTCATTACATGGCCAGACCATTTATTCTCTATTACGTGTAACTTTTTTTTCACCATATGGCCAGACCATTTATTCTCTATTAAGTGTAACTGGTTTTTTATCACATGGCCAGACCATTTATTCTCTATTACGTGTAACTTTTTTTTCACCATATGGCCAGACCATTTATTCTCTATTAAGTGTAACTGGTTTTTTATCACATGGCCAGACCATTTATTCTCTATTACGTGTAACTTTTTTTTCACCATATGGCCAGACCATTTATTCTCTATTAAGTGTAACTGGTTTTTTATCACATGGCCAGACCATTTATTCTCTATTACGTGTAACTTTTTTTTCACCATATGGCCAGACCATTTATTCTCTATTAAGTGTAACTGGTTTTTTATCACATGGCCAGACCATTTATTCTCTATTACGTGTAACTGTTTGTCATTACATGGCCAGACCATTTATTCTCTATTACCAATCTCATATAAGTCTTTCTTAGGATTTGAAACTAACAAGCGAATTAGAATTGTACCAGACGTTACGTAAGAAATCTTTCTAAGTGCTCCGTTTACACGTTTACCCTAAGCATCAACTCACACAGGATCATTCCTTTTCTTTCGAAGTGCTCAGTTTACACGACTACCATAAACTTCAACTCGCTCAGGTTCATTCATAATCTACCTTAAGACTAATTCCTCTTTCATTCATTCGTCAGAAGGGAGTCATTACCATTCGTCTACCACACGCAACCCGTCTCGTCCAGGGCAGATTGAAATCGCTTTAGATGATTTCATTAATAGAGATCTCAGGGAGAGAGTAAAAACGTATTACTGGTGATAATTTTACCTTCTCTGGCAAGGCACTTGAGGGCTGACTTCTAAGGAAGACACAAGCTTGTCTCACCTTGATAGACTTGGGCTCGACAGGTTGTGGTCTGGGACGTTTGACAAAGGAAAGGAAGAGATGGCGACAGAGTTCCTCGGGGGTGTCCACTTCAAGGTAAGTGTCCATGAAGAGTCGGAACCCTTCATAGTCGATGTCCTGCGGAGGAAGATAGACCGGATAGAATGGAGTGACTCTTTGCGCGTGACAAAATTAAAAATGGCGTAACCCATTACATAGGAAAAAAACAAAATGGTGTAACCAATTATAAGGGAGGAAAAATCAAAATGAAAAACCATTACAAAAAAAATGGCATAACCCATTACAAGAGCAAAAAGCCAAATGGGATAACCCATTAAAAAGGGAGTAAACAAAAATGCGTAACCCATTACATAGGAAAAAACAAAATGGCGTAACACATTACACGGGGGAAAAAATGGTGTAGCCCATTACAAGGGAAAAATAAAAATGATGTAACCAATTATAAAGGAGAAACAAACCAATATGGCGTAATCCATTAAAAGGGGAAAACACAAAATGGCGTAACCCATTACAAGAAAGAAAAAAAGGCGTAATCCATTGCAAGGGAAAAAAATAAAATGGCCTTAACTCATAAAAAGGGGAAAAAACAAAATGGCGTAGCCCTTTACAAGGAGAAAGAATAAAATGGCATGACCCTATGCATGAAGAATAAAGAGACTATTCTTAACATGAAAAATGTAAAGTATAATTAAGAAGCTTCTTTTGTCCTTATTTTCAAGATTTTCTCATGAAGAGAAAGATAATGATGAATATATGGTGCATCTGTAAGAGAAAAAGTCTAAAAAAACAAAATGGCCCAACTTTTGCTAACAAAAAAACAAAATGGCGTGGCACTTTGTAAGAAAATAAAATGGTTTATGGAAAAAAAGTAAAATGGCCAAACTCTTGTAATGACATGACCCTTTACTAGAGAAAACCAAAATGGTGTCATGACCCTTTACTAGAGAAAACCAAAATGGTGTCATGACCCTTTACTAGAGAAAATCAAAATGGCGTCACTCTTTGCAAAGACAAGGATGAAAAACATTTCTTTAGAATACCTTCTAAGTAAAAGAATCTTTTTAAAAAAGGTTAAAATGATAGACATTTCTATGATGAAAACGAGATGGGAGACAGAATGACAGAGCAAAACAGGATTAAAATGGCAGCTTTTTTTTTAAAGGAAAAACAAGATGAAGGAGAGATAAAACAAAATGGCGTCACTCTTTGCAAAGACAAGGATGAAAAACATTTCTTTTGAATACCTTCTAAGTAAAAAAATCTTTTTAAAAAAGGTTAAAATGATAGACAATTCTATGATGAAAACGAGATGGGAGACAGAATGACAGAGCAAAACAGGATTAAAATGGCAGCTTTTTTTAAAGGAAAAACAAGATGAAGGAGAGATAAAGATGGCCAGAAAATTCCCCCCAGGGGGGTCTATTTACTTCAGTGATGAGTTGAAGGCCTTCATAGTTGGTGTCCTGTGAAAGAGAAAGTGAGATTAAATTGGCAGTGATGGCTAGGGGGAAAAAAACAAGATGGAGGAAGGGCCAAGATGGCGATGGCATTCCCCCAGATGCTTGATTTAAGATAAGTGTCTATAAGAAGTAGAAGGTATCTAATTTGTGAAATCTGATGGGATATTCAGTAAGATTAAAATGGCGGATTTATTTGCATGGAAGATAAGTTGAAGGATAGTTGACTGAAGATAAAATATATGTAGTTCCTTAAGAATTAAGGCTAAAAGGATATAAATTTAGATGGGAGAAATTTAAATGTCAGTCAGTACAAGAATAAAGAGATGGTGGCAATTGAAAAAAAAATAAATATAAGAGTTTCTATGGGGTTTTACCATCAAGAAAGGCATCTGTTAAACATACTAAATTCATTATCCATACAGCCAGGAAGAAGGTGAAGATGGCGTATGATTTTAAATGGAAAAGGAGGATGAAAATTAAGATGGCGAAGGCTTTTAAATGGAAAACAAAATGGCAGAGGAAGAAAATGAAGATGGCATAGGCTTTTAAATGGAAAACGAATTGCAGGACGATGAAAATTGAGAGGGCGTAAGCTTTTAAATAGAAAACAAAATGGATGAGGAAGAAAATGAATAAGGCATAGGCTTTTAAATGGAAAACAAAATGGCAGAGGAAGAAAATGAAGATGGCATAGGCTTTTAAATGGAAAACGAATTGCAGGACGATGAAAATTGAGAGGGCGTAAGCTTTTAAATAGAAAACAAAATGGATGAGGAAGAAAATGAATAAGGCATAGGCTTTTAAATGGAAAACAAAATGGCAGAGGAAGAAAATGAAGATAGCGTAGGCTTTTAAATGGAAAACAAAATGGAAGGTGGAGAAATAGAAGATGGCGTAGGCTTTTAAATGGAAAACAAAATGGCAGATGAAGTAAATGAAGATAGCGTAGGCTTTTAAATGGAAAAAAAAATGGAGGATGAAAAAATAAAAGATGGTGTAGACTTTTACATAGAAAACAAAAGGGCAGAGGAAGAAATTGAAGGTGGCGTAGGCTTTTAAATGCAAAACGAATTGGAGGACGATGAAAATTAAGATGATGTAGACATTTACATAGAAAACAAATTTTGGGTTCCATGGAGAAATGAAATAAAAGATCATCACATTCCTAAAGATGAAATAAAAAGGACTATATGAAAATATGAAGAAATAATAAAATACACATCACTAAAATACACCATTAGAAAATGTCCATTGAGAGATGGAACTATTTTTGATAAAATAATATAAGTGTAAACTACCATTTTAAAAGATTGTATCATGATGAGAGTATTTCCCCCCCCAAAAAAAAAAACCGCTGACGGCAGCCACTTTATCATAAAGTGGCGAGACACTTATAAAAGCTGTAAATTCTTTACTTACACCATCTAGACTATACTTGGAGAGAGGACCACCTCCGGTAAACTCATGGAGAACATCTTCGAGTTTCTTGTTGGAATCTGAAAGAAGAAGAGATGAGGAAATTTAGACGGGATTTGGAAGGAGGTTATGTTTTAGAAGAGATGAGAAATTCAGATAGAATTTGGATCCTGAATTTCACAACATATTGTTACCTCCACCAACGAATTTGGAAGGAGGTTGTGTTTTAGAAGAGATGAGAAATTCAGATAGAATTTGGATCCTGAATTTCACAACCTATTGTTACCTCCACCAACGAATTTGGAAGGAGGTTATGTTTTAGAAGAGATGAGAAATTCAGATAGAATTTGGATCTTTAATTTCACAACATATTGTTACCTCCACCAACGAATTTGGAAGGAGGTTATGTTTTAGAAGAGATGAGAAATTCAGATAGAATTTGGATCCTGAATTTCACAACCTATTGTTACCTCCACCAACGAATTTGGAAGGAGGTTATGTTTTAGAAGAGATGAGAAATTCAGATAGAATTTGGATCCTGAATTTCACAACCTATTGTTACCTCCACCAACGAATTTGGAAGGAGGTTATGTTTTAGAAGAGATGAGAAATTCAGATGGAATTTGGATCCTGAATTTCACAACCTATTGTTACCTCCACCAACGAATTTGGAAGGAGGTTATGTTTTAGAAGAGATGAGAAATTCAGATAGAATTTGGATCCTGAATTTCACAACCTATTGTTACCTCCACCAACGAATTTGGAAGGAGGTTATGTTTTACGCCCCTGTTTGTGTGTTTGTGTGTGTTTGTTTGTGAACAGCTCCCTGGCCACAATTGGAATCGTAGAGTAATGAAACTTGCAGGGATTAACTGTTATGTAAAAAGCTGGAAATGATTAAATTTTGGAAGGTCAAGGTAAAAGGTCAAGGTCACAGTCAAGCAAAATGTCCAATTCACGTAATCAGCCAGAACTTTGGACATAGTTGTCGCAAAGACTTCAAACTTGGTTCATATTTGAGTGTGTGGAAATCCACATAAACTAATACATGTTAAGCTCAAAGGTCAAAGTCAAGGTCGAGAAATAAGTTGCGATCTATTGAGTGCCCCTCTAGTTTCTTAAGTAATTATCTATATACTACTGTACGTGACCCGTCAAAAAATGATGGCTAAATATTTAAGGTAGATATGCAGACAGACACAGATTCAACCCTTACTACCACATGGCAGTTTGGGTAAAAAGATACTATGAGTGAATGCAAAAGATGATTAGGAAATAAAACTAATTATTTCAATTTTGAAACGAATATAAGATTATTTTCGAAACACCAAAATACGAATTAAGATAATTCCTGGACCATCAAAATACAAATAAACTTAAATTGGAATTATTTTATAGATAAATTTTGGAAGCATTAAATTACGACGAAAAATTACTCTTAGAACCATTATATTACAAAGCAAATTTTTTTGGAAGGATTGAATTACGAAAAAATTAATTTTTGAACCATTATACTACGATTTTTTGAAGCATTAAATTACGAAAAATTCATTTTAAAACCATTATATTACGAAGCAATTTTTGGAGGAACATTAAATTACGAAAAATTAAATTTTGAACCATTACATTACGAAGCAAATTTTGTTGAAGCATTAAATTACGAAAAAAATAAATTTTAGAACCATTATATTACGAAGCAAATTTTTTTTAGAAGCATTAAATTACGGGAAAAAATAAATTTTGAACCATTATATAACGAAGCAAAAAAACTTTTCTTTAGAAGCATTAAATTATGAAAAAAAAATAAATTTTGAACCATTGTATTACGAAGCAAAAAAAAAATTAGAAGCATTAAATTATGAAAAAAAAATTGAACCATTATATTACGAAGCAAAAAAAAAAATTAGAAGCATTAAATTATGAAAAAAAAAATTTTGAACCATTATATTACGAAGCAAAAAAATAGAAGCATTAAATTATGAAAAAAAATTTGAACCATTATATTACGAAGCAAAAATAAAATTAGAAGCATTAAATTATGAAAAAAAAAATTGAACCATTATATTACGAAGCAAAAAAAATAGAAGCATTAAATTACGGGAAAAATTTTTTTTTGAACCATTATATTACGAAGCAAAAAAAAATTAGAAGCATTAAATTATGAAAAAAAAATAAATTTTGAACCATTATATTACGAAGCAAAATAAAATCAGAAGCATTAAATTATGAAATAAAAATAAATTTTGAACCATTATATTACGAAGCAAAATAAAATTAGAAGCATTAAATTATGAAAAAAAAAATTTTGAACCATTATATTACGAAGCAAAAAATAAAATTAGAAGCATTAAATTACGGAAAAAAATAAAATTTTAACCATTATATTACGAAACAAAATCAGTTTTGAAACCATTTTATTACAAGTTAAGTTATTTTTGGAAATATTGAATTGCAATGAAAATCTTTTTGAAATGTTATATTACAAGCAAACAATTTTGGAAATATCTAATTACGAAAAATAGAACCATTAAATTATGAATAAAGACAAATTTGGACCCAGTGAATTACAAATAAGCAAATTTTTGGAACCAATAAACTACAAATCAAGACAAAATTGGAATCAACAAATTACTAATAAAAAGTTTTTTGGAACCAGTAAATTACAAATAAAGAATTTTTTTTGGAACCAACAAATTACAAATAAAGAAAAATTTTGGATTCGATAAATTATAAAAAGAAATTTGGAACCAACAAATTACAAATAAAGATAAATTTGGAACCAATCAATAACAAATAAAGAAAATTTTGGAACCAATAAATTACAAATAAACACATTTTGGAATCAATAAATTACAAAAAGACAAATTTGGAACAAATTACAAATAAAGATAAATTTGGAACCAATCAATAACAAATAAAGAAAATTTTTGGAACCAATAAATTACAAATAAAGACAAATTTTGGAACCAACAAATTACAAATAAAGATAAAGTTTGGAAACAATAAATTACTGATAAAGAAAAATTTTGGAACCAATAAATTACAAATAACAAAGACAAATTTGGAACCAACATTTTACAAATAAAAGAAAACTTTTGGAACCAATAAATTACAAATAATAAAGACAAATTTGGAACCAAGATATTACAAATAAAAAGAAAACTTTTGGAAACAATAAATTACAAATAGACCAATTTTGAACCAACCAATTACAAATAAAGAAAACTTTTGAACCAATAAACTACAAATAAAGACAAATCTGGAAACAGAATATTACAAATAAAGATCACTTTTGGAACCAATAAATCACAAGTAGACAAAGTTGGAACCAACAAATTACAAATAAAAAATGGAACCAATAAATTACAAACAAATAAAAATTTTGGAATAAACAATAAATAAAGATTTGAAAGAAATCAAAATAATCTTATCAAAAAATGAAAAACCTAATTATGAAAAAAAAAAAAGAAATAAACTCAAAATACGAGAAAATTCCCACCCAACAAGGCCTCTCAAAAGTCCCCTTCAGGACATTACTGATATTATAATCACCGTCAGTAGGTTGGTGCCCCTGGCAAACACCTCCTTCTCCTCTCCTCATTTCGTGCCCTAGAGGAGGAGAGATGGAGGCGCTGCCTTCAGAGAGAGAGAGAGAGAGAGAGAGAGAGAGAGAGAGAGAGAGAGAGAGAGAGAGAGAGAGAGAGAGAGAGAATGTTGCCCCCTTGGTAATCTCTTGAGCCTAATTTTGGTTGAGTGAACATGCAAAAGAAATCTCTCTCTCTCTCTCTCTCTCTCTCTCTCTCTCTCTCTCTCTCTCTCTCTCAAGTAACTGTACCATGTTTTACATGTACTGTGTTTATACCCAATATATATATATATATATATATATATATATATATATATATATATATATATATATATATATGATCAGCAAGGCTGTACTAATCAGGGACACCCATACTAGGCTGGTTTGCTGTGAGCGATCAGACCAAAGTTTACCACTACCACCAATCTGCACTGGCCAGCATGGTGATGAGAACTGGCTAAACCACAGGCATAAATTGACATGTTAAGGCCTTTGTCCTACAGTGGACTAAAAATGGTTAATTTGTTGTTGTTTTTGTTGTTGTTGATATATATATATATATATATATATATATATATATATATATATATATATATATATATATATATATATATATATATATATATATATATATATATATAACCACAAGGAAGATTCAAATACTATTTGAATCCTAACCGGTTTCGTCTATTTACGACTTCAGCTAGAAGACTGAAATTATGATAAGAGATTCTTACATCATATAAGGCACATTGAAACCACAAACATTGATGTAAACATTAGCAAAACAGAATATCAGACAAATATAGCCACCATGTTTGCTATAGCAAACATTCATTTTGGTGGGAGGAGCTTATAGCACAATCATTCGCCATGGTGGGAGGGGCTTGAATCACATTTGCCGTGGGGGGAGGAGCTTATATCACAATCATTCGCCATGGTGGGAGGAGCTTGAATCACATTTGCCGTGGTGGGAGGAGCTTATATCACAATCATTCTCCATGGTGGGAGGGGCTTAAATCACATTCGCCGTAGTGGGAGTAGCTTATATCACAAACATTCGCTGAGATGGGAGGAGCTTATATCACACGCATTCTCCGTGGTGGGAGGAGCTTATATAGCTTATATTACAAACATTCACTGTGGTGGGATGAGCTTATATCACAAACATTCGCCATGGTAGGAGGAGCTTATATCACAACCATTCGCCGCGGTGGTAGGAGCTTATATTATTATTATCATTATCATTATTACTTGCTAAGCTACAACCCTAGTTGGAAAAGCAGGATCCTATAAGCTCAGCAACTCCAACAGGGAAAATAGCCCATCGAGGAAAGGAAATAAGGAAAAATAAAATATTTCAAGAAGAGTAACATTAAAACAAATATCTTCTATATAAACTATAAAAACTTTAACAAAACAAGAGGAAGAGAAAAAAGATAGAATAGTGTGCCCGAGTGTACCCTCAAGCAAGAGAACTCTAACCCAAGACAGTGGAAGACCATGGTACAGAGGCTATGGCACTCCCCAATAGTAGAGAACAATGGTTTGATTTTGGAGTGTCCTTCTCCCAGAAGAGCTGCTTACCATAGCTAAAGAGTTTCTTCTACCCTTACCTAAAGGAAAGTGGCCACTGAACAATGATAGTGCAGTAACCCCTTGGGTGAAGAAATATTTGGTAATCACAGAATTGTCAGGAATATAAGGAAAAAGGAGAATATGTAAAGAATAGACCAGACTATTTGGTGTATGTGTAGGCAAAGGAAAAATGAACCGTAACCAGAGAGAAGAATCCAATGTAGTACTGTCTGGCCAGTCAAAGAGCTCAATAACTCTCTAGCGGTAGTTTTTCAACGGGTGGCTGGTGCCCTGGCTGTGGTGGGAGGAGCGTATATCACAAACATTCGCCATAGTGGCAGGGGCTTAAATCCCATTTACCGTGGTAGGAGGAGCATATCTCACAATCATTTGCCGTGGTGGGAGGAGCTTATATCACAATCATTCGCCATGGTGGGAGGAGCTTATATCACAAACATTCGCCATGGTGGGAGGAGCTTATATCACAATCATTCGCCATGGTGGGAGGAGCTTACATCACAAAAATTCGCCCTGGTGAGAGGGGCTTAAATCACATTCGCCATGGTGGGAGGAGCTTATATCACAATCATTCGCCGTGGTGGGAGGGGCTTAAATCACATTCGCCATGGTGGGAGGAGATTATATCACAAACATTCGCCATGGTGGGAGGAGCTTACATCACAAAAATTCGTCCTGGTGAGAGGGGCTTAAATCACATTCGCCATGGTGGGAGGAGCTTATATCACAATCATTCGCCGTGGTGGGAGGGGCTTAAATCACATTCGCCGTGGTGGGAGGAGCTTATATCACAATCATTCGCCGTGGTGGGAGGGGCTTAAATCACATTCGCCGTGGTGGGAGGAGCTTATATCACAATCATTCGCCGTGGTGGGAGGAGCTTATATAAAAAAACATTCGCCCTGGTAGGAGGAGCCATTCGGTGTGGTGGGAGGAGCTTATATCACAAACATTTGATGTGATGGAAGGAGCTTATATCACAACCATTCGCTGTAGTGGGAGGAGCCATTCGTCATGGTGGGAGGAGCTTATATCACAACCATTCGCCGTGGTGGGAGGAGCTTATATCCCATTAACGGTTGTAAAGCGAGTGTCTTGAGTGACAGGTTAAATATGCAGGTGTTTCTACACCTTCTGATGGGTCTGTACTTTTTTTAAACTGATGAGATTTTATCTTGATTGATTTAGCATATACTTGTGTATACGAATAAATAAATAAATATATATATAAATAAATACTCGCATATACATGCATACATATATATATATATATATATATATATATACGTGTATGTGTATAGGTTCAATATATAAATATGCATAGGTTATTTATATATATATATATATATATACATGTGCGTGTGTGTGTGTGTAAAATATCATCTGTAAACTCTTGCAAAGATATTTCTTAAATATATAAAACAAAATCAACATAAATTTTGTCTCAAAACACTGAAAACATAACCTCGCTCTAAGTTCTTATTCAAATTCCCATCTATATTAACCAACCCAATAAAAAAAAAACATTGGAAAAACAAAAGAAAAAAATAATAAAAAAGGGTGATGACACTTTGGCGAGACAAAGGGAAGGAGAGAGAGAGAGAGAGAGAGAGAGAGAGAGAGAGAGAGAGAGAGAGAGAGAGAGAGAGAGAGAGAGAGAGAGAGCATTGAACGCTCTGCTGATAAGCCGAGTCGAGTGATGACGTCATATGTGGGAGACGAATGAAAATATTGTCACACAGTTCTGGAGAGTTTTTTTCTTCTCCTTCTTCTTCAATTTTTACGTTTCTATTGTTTTATTTGCCACTTTTCTTTTTTTTTTCTCGTTTCTAAGAAATTTCTTTATCCGTATTTGTTTTTTGAGGTTAATTTGTCAGTTCAATTGTTACTTTTCTGTTTTGAATATTGTTTTTTAACGTATAATATGTAAATATATTTGTGTATGTATATTAGTACGGATTTATTTTCCTGTGTTTAAATATATTCTCCTCCACAAAACAAAGAATTTAATAATGATAATAATAATAATAATAATAATAATTTTCCTCAAACAGTGTAAGTAAGTTAAACACGGAGTGCAATGTCCGTAGATTTCCCGTATTTTGCGCTCTCAAAAACCTCCTTTTGAATAAAAAAAATAAGTGTTTTACTCTTAAATAATGATCAGATATAGCTCAAAATATAATGGATTCTCTCTCTCTTTCTCTCTCTCTCTCTCTCTCTCTCTCTCTCTCTCTCTCTCACTATAATAACATTGGAATAGATCTATGAAGAAATTTAAACTCGAAAATATTATCTTATAAAAGAAATAATTTGAGACATACAATTTAATTAAAATCAAATTAGAAACAATAGAAATAATTATATATATTATTCGTGTATATATATATTATATATATTATAGATAAATATATATATATATATATATATATCTATATATATATATATATATATATACAGTACATGTATATATTTAAAAGGATATTTCAAGCTATTTTAAAATAATATCTGGTTTTTATAATATTATATTTACATTTGATTCAGATATAATCAGTAATTCTGAAAACCATAAAAAGGTTACAATAAAGGTTTAAAGGTCGCTCATGAATGGCAGAAGTAAGGTCCAGTGTTAATGCCCTAGAGACTGACCATATTTACATATGTTCAGCGTCCAAGCCTCTCTCCACCCAAGGTAGGACCAGGGAGGGCTAGGTAATGGCTGCTGGTAAATCAGCAGATAGATTTATAGGATCCCTAAAATTACCCATCCTTAGCTCACAAGGATGGTAAGGCTGCAGACACTACAAGAAACTATAGACCTTGAGCGGATCTCGAACCCCAGTCTAGCAGATTGCTATACAGGGACTTTAGCAATAGGGAAGCACATCAAAGCTACCATTAAGTTATCTCAAGTCAGACCAAGTTATAAAAGTCAAGTTAGGCCTGGGTATGAAAATTGAATTTCCATACAAAAATGAAACTTAAAATTGACATTATTAACAAGGCGTCTTCATTATCTATTTCCGGAATCAATTAACAGTTGTCGTTAATAACAATCGAAGTAATCAACACTTCCAGTGAAAAATAATTAACCTCCATTAAAATAATTAAGTAATGTATTCTATAGAGAGAGAGAGAGAGAGAGAGAGAGAGAGAGAGAGAGAGAGAGAGAGAGAGATTTCATCTTCAAGATATATAAAACAGTACATAAATTTAACGGTATGTTCGTGTATTCTTTTAATACTACACTGGTTCCTTCCCTCTGGTTACGGTTCATTATCCCTTTGCCTGCACACATCGAATAGTCTGGTCTATTTTTTACATACTCTCCTATGTCCTCATACACTTGACAAAACTGAGGTTACTAAACAATTCTTCTTCACCCAAGGGGTTAACTAATGCTCTGTAATTATTCAGTGGCCACTTTCCTCTTTGTAAGGGTAAGAAGAAACTCTTTAGCTATGGTAAGCAGCTCTTCTAGGAGAAGGACACTCCAAAATAAAACCTTTGTTCTCTAGTCTTGGGTAGTGCCAAAGCCTCTGTACCATGGTCTTCCCACTGTCTTGGGTTAGAGTTCTCTTGCTTGAGGGTACACTTGAGCACGCTGTTCTGTATTATTTCTCTTCCACGTGTTTTGTTAAAAGTTTTTACAGTTTATATAGGAAATATTTATTTTGATGTCACTCCTCTCTAAAATTATTTTATTTTTCATTGTTTCCTTTCCTCATTGGGCTATTTTCCCTATTGGAGCTTTAGGGCTTATAGCATCCTGCTTTTTTCAACTAGAGTTGTAGCTTAGCAAGTAATAATAATAATAATAATAAAAATAATAATAATTAATAATGAAACAGATACCTTCCCAACATACATACGAACAGACACACGCCTCTCTCTCTCTCTCTCTCTCTCCTCTCTCTCTCCATCTCTCTCCTCTCTCTCTCTCTCTCTCTCCTCTCTCCTCCTCTCTCTCTCTCTCTCCAAAACAATACAAAATGCCCCATAAGTACAGCACCAACCTCCCAACATCATCATCATTTGCTCAACTTCTGTACCGCCGTATCCATACTTCTCTCACGGGGGTCCCCATACGGACACCCTTTTATTCTAAACCTCCTCCCTATACAGTACCCATACACACACTCTTCACCTCCTACACACATCCTACAGCCCCTACACAAACCCTACACCCTCCATGTCCCAAAGGCTTATGCTAATTCTTCGAGAGAGGCAAAGCGTGGTACCAGCGGGCGAGCGAAGTAGAAGTTTTGGGGCACTCATTTTGAAAGTTTGTGAAGTCGGGGGGGGGGGGGGGGGGAGGGACTTGACGCCCCCTTATTTTCTTTATGCCCTTAGGTCTCCAGGCTTCTTTTTCTACTGGGTTCTTTATCATGAGTATTTTTTCTAACTTTGTCAACTTTTTGGAGGTTTTAGGATAGCTTTCAAGAATGTTTTTTTGTTTTTTTTTTTTTTCTTTTTTGTCTTTTCTATAACTTTGTCATATCCTTCTAGCCTTCTATTTCATCTTTGTTATATCCCTCATATGCGTCTATTTCTTCTTTGTCACACAATCCTGTGTTTCTATTTCATCTTTGCCACATTCTCCTATACTTCTATTTCCTTCTATATCTTATCCTCCTCTGAAATATCTCTTTATCACATATAGCTGAGACAAAGCTGCCTTTATCAAATCTTCCTATACCAATAGCCCCCAGAAACCAAGTTTTTACTGAAGACATAATAGACTCGCAATCTATGGGTCCTGACTTCGACCAACGCTCAGGTCTGATAGTTTTCACTAGGAAACACAGCCTTACTTTCCTTTGGAACTAGGGATAGAATATTGAAGAGACATAAATCAATCTGCATTATGAATAGTAGCCATTGCCTGGTCTTCCCTGGGTCCTACCGGGCAACTGTCTCTTATTTGAAGATAAGTAAATCTACCTGCATTATGAATAGTAGCCATTGCCTGGTTTCCCTAGGTCCCTAGCAAGTAACTCTTTCATATGAAGAGACATACATCTCCCTATATTATTAAGAGAAGCCATTACCTGGTCTTCCCCGTCCTGTTTGGTAATTGCTTGTGTTTGAGTAGGTTTGTATTCAGTAGTAAGCATTATATTATTATTATTATTATTATTATTATTATTATTATTATTATTACTATAATTGTTATTATTATTATTATTATTATTATTATTATTACTATTATTATTATTATTATTATTAAAGCCCGGTGAGGAAAAGGAAATAAGGAAACAGATGGAATACTGTGTCCGAGTGTACCCTCAAGCAAGAGAACTCTAACCCAAGACAGTGAAAGACCATGGTACAGAGGCTAAGGCACTACCAAAGACTATTAAACAATGGTGTGATTTTGGAGTGTCCTTCTCCTAGAAGAGCTGCTTACGATAGCTAAAGGGTCTCTTCTACCCTTACTAAGTGAAAGTGGCCGCTGCTTACGATAGCTAAAGGGACTCTTCTACCCTTACCGAGTTGAAAGCGGCCCGCTGCTTACGATAGCTAAAGGGTCTCTTCTACCCTTACCGAGTTGAAAGTGGCCGCTGCTTACCATAGCTAAAGGGTCTCTTCTACCCTTACCGAGTTGGAAAGTGGCCGCTGCTTACGATAGCTAAAGGGTCTCTTCTACCCTTACCGAGTTGAAAGTGGGCCGCTGCTTACCATAGCTAAAGGGTCTCTTCTAACCCTTACCGAGTGAAAGTGGCCGCTGCTTACGATAGCTAAAGGGTCTCTTCTACCCTTACCGAGTTGAAAGTGGCCGCTGCTTACCATAGCTAAAGGGTCTCTTCTACCCTTACCGAGTTGAAAGTGGCCGCTGCTTACGATAGCTAAAGGGTCTCTTCTACCCTTACCGAGTTGAAAGTGGCCGCTGCTTACCATAGCTAAAGGGACTCTTCTACCCTTACCGAGTTGAAAGTGGCCGCTGCTTACGATAGCTAAAGGGTCTCTTCTACCCTTACCGAGTTGAAAGTGGCCGCTGCTTACCATAGCTAAAGGGACTCTTCTATCCCTTACCGAGTTGAAAGTGGCCGCTGCTTATGATAGCTAAAGGGTCTCTTCTACCCTTACCGAGTTGAAAGTGGCCGCTGCTTACGATAGCTAAAGGGTCTCTTCTACCCTTACCAAGTTGAAAGTGGGCCGCTGAACAATTACAGTGCAGTAGTTAAACTCTTGAGTAAGTTATGTAATATAATTGTAAGTGATCGGTTATTTAAACCCTTTTACCCCCCAAAGGACATACTGGTACGTTCCACAAAACTCATCCCTTTTACCCCCCAAGGACGTACCAGTACGTCCTTGCAAAAAAATGCTATAAAATTTTTGTTTTATATTTTTGATAATTTCCCAAGAGAATGAGACCAACCTGACCTCTCTATGACAAAAATTAAGGCTGCTAGAGCAATTTAAAAAAATATATACTGGCAAAATGTGCTGGGGAAAAAAATAACCCTTTGGGGTTAAGGGTTGGAAATTTCCAAAGAGCCTGGGGGTTAAAAGGGTTAAGCCAGTATATAAAGAATTATCTATCTATCTATCTATCAAAATTTGAACATTCAAAATGTATTCTATATATATAAAAAGCACAAAATCAAAAATAAATTTTTTTAATTCAAAATTTCAGAATTTCAAAATTCAAAAACGTACTCAATCAAAAGGAAAAACAATTCAAAACTAGAATTTTGTATTTCAAAATTTCATAATTGAAAATTTACATTTTTCCTAGAATCCGACAAGAAATTTGGCAATCGAAAACTACAGAGAGATTACAGAAGCTTAGAAAAGGAAATTTATTTCAGAAGCTTACAGAGAAAATTAAAAAAAAAAAAAAAACTACAGAAAGATAAATCAGAAACTTACAGAAAGGTATTTCAGAAGCTTACAGATCTGAAACTTACAGAAAGAGATTTAAAAAGCTTACAGAAAGAATTTCAGAAACTTACAGAAAGATATTTAAGAAATTTACCGAAAGAATTCAGAAGATTGCAGATCTGAAAACTTACAGGAAGTTATTTTCAGAAACTTACAGAAATAAATTTCAGAAGCTTACAGATCTGAAACTTGCAGAAAGATATTTCAGAAGCTTACAGATCTGAAACTTACAGAAAAAAGATTTCAAAAGCTTACAGAAAGATATTTCAGAAGCTTACAGATCTGAAACTTACAGAAAAAGATTTCAAAAGCTTACAGAAAGATATTTCAGAAGCTTACAGATCTGAAACTTACAGAAAAAGATTTCAAAAGCTTACAGAAAGATATTTCAGAAGCTTACAGATCTGAAACTTGCAGAAAGATATTTCAGAAGCTTACAGATCTGAAACTTACAGAAAAAGATTTCAAAAGCTTACAGAAAGATATTTCAGAAGCTTACAGATCTGAAACTTGCAGAAAGATATTTCAGAAGCTTACAGATCTGAAACTTACAGAAAAAGATTTCAAAAGCTTACAGAAAGATATTTCAGAAGCTTACAGATCTTAAACTTACAGAAAAAGATTTCAAAAGCTTACAGAAAGATATTTCAGACCCTCGCAGATCTGAAACTTACAGAAAGAATTTCAGAAACTTACAGAAAGATATTTCAGAAATTTACCGAAAGAATTTCAGAAGATTGCAGATCTGAAACTTACAGGAAGTTATTTCAGAAACTTACAGAAATAAATTTCAGAAGCTTACAGATCTGAAACTTACAGAAAAAGATTTCAAAAGGTTACAGAAAGATATTTCAGACCCTCGCAGATCTGAAACTTACAGAAAGGGATTTCAGAAACTTAGAAATAAATTTAAGAACCTTACAGAT
>NW_027171731.1:135000-136877 GCF_036898095.1 Palaemon carinicauda
ATCCTTAGTATTACAACTATTCAAAATTTAATACAAACTCCCTAATTAAGTAATACTTGATTGGTTAAGAGAACAATTGACTATCTCAGGGCATATTAAGTTAACTGCAGGCATAATTGGTTAATTATGGGCATAATTGGTTAATTCTTGGCATAATTGGTTAATTCTTGGCATAATTGGTTAATTATAGGCCTGATTGGCTAATTCATGACATGCATAGTTAATTCAGGGCATATAGTAGTTAATCTCAAGTGTTCAGAAAAGAATGATTTCGAAACGGTAAGTGAAACATGGTAGTGCAATGGCGTAGAGTTTATTTGTTATAGTAACGAAACCTTCAGATTTATTTTGAAGGCAAGGTAAGGTGTGTGTGTGTGTGTGTGTGTGTGTCATAGATTTAAATAGTAAACCTACAAATCTAGAAATATAATACACCAAAATATGAATATACAACTGACTTTTTCTTGTAAAATATATTTCAAAATAATAGTTGACACATATGCTTTACACATATTCATACATACATAATTATACACATGTTAAATCATGTATACATAATGTATAACTATACCTCCCTCGACTTACAAATAAGAGAGATATCTCAAACTACCCAAGAGAGCCCACTGCACCTGAGGATTGATGACGTCATTGTGTCGACATGAAAACGTCATTAAAGAATGACGTCATGGTACATGCAATTTGCCATATGATGGGTTTCAGTTTGATTTCTTTATGCTTAGTATTTTTTACGTTAAATGATTAATGAAATAGGACAGGTGATAATAATAATAATAATAATAATAATAATAATAATAATAATAATAATAATAATAATAATAATAACTCCCAATATTACTAAGAATAATCATATTTATTACTGTAGTAACAAAACAATAATATAATTAGAATAAAGATAATACTCTCTCTCTCTCTCTCTCTCTCTCTCTCTCTCTCTCTCTCTCCACCAGTTACTTTAAAAATGACCTTCAAGTTGGCTTAACCCCATTAACAAAACCGTGGCAAACTGTAGAGAGAGAGAGAGAGAGAGAGAGAGAGAGAGAGAGAGCGTAATACCATCAAAGACATGATCCTTTAAAATTAAACACATTACTTATCAATTAATACTACATTACGACCAAACGCAAAATACTTATGTAATTCGTCTTGCCTTTGCGTAAATGGTAGCATATCCTCGTATTACAATAGTTTAAACCGGGCTACGTAGCGTATATACGCAGCGCTCCTTCACCAATGAAATGCGTAAGCTATTCGAGATGGAGACATAAGCCATGAACGATCTCGGGGACGTAATGAAAATGTAAACAAACCAACGACGCTTCTTCTTCTTCCTCCCTGGCTAAGGACGAGAAGGCGAGAGTGGATCTTATCGGGCAGTCTCAAAATTACTTCTCCCTATCAGATGCAACTAGGGAGAGGGATACTGCAGGGGGCTAGATAGGGAATAGGGAGTGGGGAAGGGAGTTCTATTATCGATTGGGTTCCAGATTCCCTATTTTTTTTTTTAATGGAGTCTTTGAGGGAGTACAAATATGAATCGCATTTTTGGTGACGAGATTCAGTGGGGCGACTGGCTCTACTCTCAGAATTCCGTTGGTTTTTTCAGAAATAAAAATGGGAAAAATTATACTGTTTTCCTAAATAAAAATGGGAAAAATTATACTGTTTTCAGAAATAAAAATGGGAAATATTATGTCTTCAGAAATAAGAGGGACAAATTATAATGTGACTTCAGAAATAGAAATGGGAAAAATTATACTGTTTTCAGAAATAAAAATGGAAAAATTATACTGTTTTCAGAAATAAAAATGGGAAAAAATTATACTGTTTTCAGAAATAAAAATGGGAAAAATTATACT
>NW_027171733.1:0-52500 GCF_036898095.1 Palaemon carinicauda
TCTATTTTGTTTAAAGGCCACGGAAGTTGCGACAGCTCTAACTTCGTGTGTCCTTACCTTCAGCAAAGCTTGGTCTTCCTCATTCAGATGGGAATGAGCTTCTCGTATTAACAGTCTGATAAAATAGGATAAAGCATTCTTTGACATAGGCAAAGATGGATTCTTAACTGAACACCATAAAGCTTCAGACGGGCCTCGTAAAGGTTTTTAAATAGAACTTAAGAGCTCTTACAGGACATAAGACTCTTTCTAGTTCATTTCCAACCATACGATAAGTTTGGAATATCGAACGATATTGGTCAAGGCCGAGAAGGCAGCTCGTGTTTGGCTAGAAAACCAAGTTGTAGAACATGTAGCCGTTTCGGATGAGAATCCGATGTTCTTGCTGAAGGCATGAATCTCACTGACTCTTTTAGCTGTGGCTAAGCCTATCAGGAAAAGAGTCTTAAAGGTGAGATCTTTCAGGGAGGCTGATTGTAGCGGTTCGAACCTGTCTGACATAAGGAATCTTAGTACCACGTCTAAATTCCAACCAGGTGTAACCAAACGACGCTCCTTCGTGGTCTCAAAAGACTTAAGGAGGTCCTGTAGATCTTTATTGTTGGAAAGATCTAAGCCTCTGTGACGGAAGACTGATGCCAACATGCTTCTGTAACCCTTGATAGTGGGAGCTGAAAGAGATCATTCTTTCCTCAGATATAAGAGAAAGTCAGCTATTTGAGTTACAGAGGTACTGGTCGAGGATACGGATACTGACTTGCACCAGTTTCGGAAGATTTCCCACTTCGATTGGTAGACTCTAAGGGTGGATGTTCTCCTTGCTCTAGCAATCGCTCTGGTTGCCTCCTTCGAAAAGCCTCTAGCTCTCGAGAGTCTTTCGATAGTCTGAAGGCAGTCAGACGAAGAGCGTGGAGGCCTTGGTGTACCTTCTTTACGCGTGGCTGACGTAGAAGGTCCACCCTTACGGGAAGTGTTCTGGGAACGTCTACTAGCCATCGAAGTACCTCGGTGAGCCATTCTCTCGCGGGCCAGAGGGAAGCAACTAGCGTCAACCTTGTCCCTTCGTGAAAGGCGAACTTCTGCAGTACCTTGTTGACAATCTTGAACGGAGGGAATGCATATAGATCTAGATGTGACCAATCTAGTAGAAAGGCATCTATATGAACTGCTGCTGAGTCCGGGATTGGTGAGCAAAATATTGGGAGCCTCTTGGTCATCGAGGTTGCGAAGAGATCTATGGTTGGCTGGCCCCAGGTGGCCCAAAGTCTCTTGCATACATCCTTGTGGAGGGTCCATTCTGTTGGAATTATTTGTCCCTTCCGACAGAGACAATCTGCCATGACATTCAAGTTGCCTTGGATGAACCTCGTTACTAGTGAAATGTCTAGACCTTTTGACCAGGTGAGGAGGTCCCTTGCGATCTCGTACCATGTCAGAGAGTAGGTCCCTCCTTGCTTGGAGATGTACGCCAAAGCCGTGGTGTTGTCCGAGTTCACCTCCACCACTTTGCCTTGAAGGAGAGACCTGAAGCTTTTCCAGGTCAGACGTACTGCCAGTAGCTTCTTGCAGTTGAAATGCATTGTCCTTTGACTCGAGTTCCATAATCCCGAGCATTCCCTACCGTCTAATGTCGCACCCCAGCCTACGTCCGATGCGTCCGAGAAGAGAACGTGGTTGGGAGTCTGAACAGTCAGGGGAAGACCCTCTCTAAGGTTGATATAGTCCTTTCACCAAGTCAGACCAGACTTTATCTTTCCGGAAACCGGGATCGAGACCGCTTCTAGCGTCTTGTCCTTTTTCCAGTGAAAAGCTAGATGGTATAGAAGAGGACGGAGGTGTAGTCTTCCTAGTGACACAAATTGATACACGGATGACAGTGTCCCTACCAGACTCATCCACAGCCTGACTGGGCAGCGTTCCTTCTTCAGCATCTTCTGGATGGATAGCAGGGCTGGGGGTTGATCGTCTTGTTCAGCAACGTCCTCATCAGAGGGTTCCTCATCCGAAACTGATGAGGAAACGGCAACGGAGTGGGCAACGTCTGACTCGCTGAATCCGGTCGCACTGGTGGATGCGTGACGGAGCCGGACGCAATATCATGGCACTGCTGCACAGTCTGTGAACTGTCAACAACCATGGGTGCGCGAGGAAGTACAGCGTCAACCCGAAACTGTCGGGTTGCTGAGGTTGACGCACTGCGTCACAACAAGTCACCTCTGCTGGTTGTTGAACGTCTTCCTAGTGACACACTGAACGTCAACAACCACCTCCGAGCGTCGCTTAACGTCAACGTGCGACTGGCAACCCACACTGGGTCGCATCGGTGGAGGAACCACCTCAACTGGCAGACGCGAGTAGGATACCTCAGCGTCAACAGGGCGCACAACCAACCGGTTGGAAGGTTGTTGGCCAGAAGGTTCTTCTCCGTATTTAAGTCCTCTATCAAGGACACAAGCTTGGACTGCATGTCTTGCAGCAAAGCCCATTTAGGGTCTACGGGAGCAGGTGTGGCAACAGACGGGGTTAGCGACTGAGGCGGAACCATTTACCATCCCTGGAAGCCTTGTTAAGTGTGACATAATAGTACAGCAAAACTTCAAAGGCTCGACAAAAGTTGAGAAGTTGACCTGTAAACAACTTGGAGCGTCTCCTGGCTAGGCGCCAGGGCGAGTCTACCAGAATTGAGAAGTCTATCTGGGCAGAGGCATGAACTCCCAAGCCGAGAACTTCTCTCGTGTCCTATCAGACTCTCGCTCTATAAGCCAGTTTAAAAGAAGGGAAATCAAAGGCTGTATCCCTAAAACTCCTCCTGGTGCAAAAACCAGTCGCCTAGCCAACGTAACGCTCTCTAGGAGAGCGAGAGAGCACTAGCTTAACAACAACGGCTTCGAAGTAGCTAGGCCTAGTGTAAGTTCTGACGTTAGGCGAACGAGGAGCAGCAGTTACAAGATCCGGACGAAGATCCTTAAAAAATCATCATGATTTAATTAAAGTCCATAGGAGGCTAAGCAGCTTAAGGCTCCTCTCCAAATGACAGAGTCCTCAAAGGAATATCAGTAGGAGGGAGAACAGCACTTTCTCATCTACAGGAACCTTGTCCGATAAAAGCTAGGTTATCTCAGTGAGGGTCTCACTGGTGCATTAGCAGCAGACCAGAAGGCAACGTTATGTAACTGCTTGACAGTCTGTGAACTGTCAAAAACTGAACTGTCAACCACAACAGGTGCGTGAGGACATACAGCACTGGTGCATTAGTAGCAGACCAGAAGGCAACGTCATGTAACTGCTTGACAGTCTGTGAGCTGGCAACAACCATAGCTGTGTGGGGAAGCAAAGCCTCTACTCCTGACTGACTAGTCTGCTGCGGGCGAGTAGCGGTAACCACAGTGGGTTGCGGAGGTTGACGCACAGCGTCAAAACAAAGCAACTTAACTCCACCCTCCTGTTGTTGTGGTAACTCGCGAACGTCAACGGAGGGTAGCGTGCGTCTGTGAACGTCAACGTGCGGCTGGCAGGGTACACTGCGCATGGGTGGTGGAACTCTCACAGGCGGAGTGCGGGAGCAGGTAGCGTCAGCGTCTACTGTACGCACAACCGTGGTTGGTTGTAGGCTAACGGGTGCAGCGTCAACCTTCTCCGCACGATACTCCTGCATAAAAGATGCTAACTGTGTCTGCATAGACTGTAGCAAAGACCACTTAGGGTCTACAGCAGCAGGTGCGGCAACAGACGGTGTTACTGCCTGTTGCGGTACCACTTTGCCTCTCTTAGGAGGTGTGCAGTCATCGGAAGACTGCAGCGAGTCCGAACTGACCCAGTGGCTACACCTGGGCCGTTGGACTTGCACGGAAGGGACCGACTTGCGCTTAATAAGCTGCGAGACCTTGGTCCAAGGTTTCTTACGAGAAACCTCTTCCGCAGACGAGAAGTAAATGGGCTCTCTCGTCTTTGTGTGGGTGGGGCAATCTTGGGTAGATACGCCCGAAACCACGGAGGGAAAAACGTCTGTTCGTTGATCAAGGCCTGACGAACCCATAAGTCGTTCGACATTACTTCTCCCCTGGGCTTGGGAGCTTGCAAGAGGTCCCGGACTAGGTGAACGACAGGCACGAACAGACGAACCCTCGGACGCAACACTGTAACACTTTGCGCATATCACTTTATCACTTCGATTTTCTGTTTTGCACTTATTTCACTGAAATCGAAACTTTTACTGATTTCTACCTGAAACACGCAATCCTACCCTTCATTAAAAGGTAGTAATTGCGAAAACAGTCGTATAATGCAGCTCATTAATACTAGCAAAAATGTTATTTTCATTAGTAAAATAAATTTTTGAATATACTTACCCGATGATCATGTAGCTGTCAACTCTGTTGCCCGACAGAAATCTACGGTCGGGATACGCCAGCGATCGCTATACAGGTGGGGGTGTACACAACAGCGCCATCTGTGAGCAGGTACTCAAGTACTTCTTGTCAACAAGAACTCAATTTTCTCCTCGGTCCACTGGTTCTCTATGGGGAGGAAGGGCGGGTCCTTAAATTCATGATCATCGGGTAAGTATATTCAAAAATTTATTTTACTAATGAAAATAACATTTTTCAATATTAATCTTACCCGATGATCATGTAGCTGATTCACACCCAGGGTGGTGGGTGGAGACCAGCATACATGTTAACAAAGAAGCTAAGTATCCCGTATCTTATTTTAGCCGTTATTCAAAATAACAAACATAAAATAAATAAGTACCTGGTAAGGAAGTCGACTTGAACCATTACTCTGCCTTTTTAAGTACGTCTTCCTTACTGAGCCTAGCGATCCTCTTAGGATGCTGAGCGACTCCTAGGTGCTGAAGTATTAAGGGCTGCAACCCATACTAAAGGACCTCATCACAACCTCTAATCTAGGCGCTTCTCAAGAAAGAATTTGACCACCCGCCAAATCAACCAGGATGCGGAAGGCTTCTTAGCCTTCCGGACAACCCAGAAATATTTCAAGAGAAAGATTAAAAAGGTTCTGGAATTAGGGAATTGTAGTGGTGGAGCCCCCACCACTACTGCACTCGTTGCTACGAATGGTCCCAGAGTGTAGCAGTTCTCGTAAAGAGACTGGACATTCTTAAGATAAAAGACGCGAACACTGATTAGCTTTTCCAAAAGGTTGCGTCGAAAATATTTTGCAGAGATCTATTTTATTAAAAGGTCACGGAAGTTGTGATAGCTCTAACTTCGTGTGTCCTTACCTTCAGCCAAGCTTGGTCTTCCTCATTCAGGAGGGAATGAGCTTCTCGTATTAACAGTCTGAAAATAATAGGATAAAGAATTCTCCGACATAGGCAAAGATGAATTCTTAACTGAACACCATAAAGCTTCAGACGGGCCTCATAAAGGTTATTAAAAAAAGAACTTAAGAGCTCTACAGGACATAATACTCTTTCTAGTTCCTTTCCAACCATATCGATAAGTTTGGAATAACGAACGATATTGGTCAAGGCCGAGAAGGCAGCTCGTGTTTGGCTAGAAAACCAAGATGTAGAACATGTAGCCGTTTCGGATGAAAATCCGATGTTCTTGCTGAAGGCATGAATCTCACTGACTCTTTTAGCTGGTAAAGCATATCAGGAAAAGAGTCTTAAAGGTGAGATCTTTCAGGGAGGCTGATTGAAGTGGTTCGAACCTGTCTAACATAAGGAATCTTAGAACCACGTCTAAATTCCAACCAGGTGTAACCAAACGACGCTCCTTCGTGGTCTCAAAAGACTTAAGGAGGTCCTGTAGATCTTTATTGTTAACAAGATCTAAGCCTCTGTGACGGAAGACTGATGCCAACATGCTTCTGTAACCCTTGAAAGTGGGAGCTGAAAGAGATCGCTCTTTTCTCAGATATAAGAGGAAGTCAGCTATTTGAGTTACAGAGGTACTGGTCGAGGATACGGATACTGACTTGCACCAGTTTAGGAAGATTCCCCACTTCGATTGGTAGACTCTAAGGGTGGATGTTCTCCTTGCTCTAACAATCGCTCTGGTTGCCACCTTCGAAAAACCTCTAGTTCTCGAGAGTCTTTCGATACTCTGAAGGCAGTGAGACGAAGAGCGTGGAGGCCTTGGAGTACCTTCTACGCGTGGCAGACGTAGCAGGTCCACCCTTAGGGGAAGAGTTCTGGGAACGTCTACTAGCCATCGAAGTACCTCGGTAAGTTATTCTCTCGCGGGCCAGAGGGAAGCAACTAGTGTCAACTTTGTCCCAACGAGAGAGGCGAACTTCTGCAGTACCTTGTTGACAAACTAGAACGGAGGGAATGCATAAAGATCTAGATGAGACTAATCTAGTAGAAAGGCATCTAAAAGAACCACTGCTGGGTCTGTTGAGAGCCTCTTGGACATCGAGGTTGCGAAGAGATCTATGGTTGGATGGCCCCAGGTGACCCAAAGTCTCTTGCATACATCTCTGTGGAGGGTCCAATATGTTGGAATTATTGTCCCTTCCTACTGAGACAAACTGCTAAGACATTCAAGTTGCCTTGGAAGAAATTTGTTACTAGTGAAAAGTCTAGACCTGTTGAACAGGAGAGGAGGTCACTAGCGAACTCGCACCATGTCAGAGAGTAGGTCCCTCCTTGCTAGGAGATGAACATCAAAGCAGGGAGTTGTCCGTGTTGACCTCCATGACTTCGTCTTGAAGGAGAGACCTGAAGCTTTTCCAGGTCAGACTTACTGCCAGAAGCTTCTTGCAGTTAAAATGCATTGACCTTTGACGCGAGTTCCATAATCCCGAGCATTCCCTACCGCCTAAGGTCGCACCCCAGCCTACGTCCGATGCGTCTGAGAAGAGAACGTGGTTGGGAGTCTGAACAGTCAGGGGAAGACCCTATAAAAGGTTGATAAAGTCCTTTCCTCAGGTTAGACCAGACTTATCTTCCGGAAACCGGGATCGAGACCGCTTCTAGCGTCTTGTCCTTTTCCAGTGAAGAGCTAGATGAAACCGAAGAGGACGGAGGTGTAGTCTTCCAAGTGACACCAAATGCACCACGGATGACAGTGTCCTAACCAGACTCATCCACAGCCTGACAGGGCTGTATTCCTTCTTCAGCATCTTCTGGATGGATAGCAGGGCTGGGGATTGATCTTCTTGTTCAGCCATGTCCTCATCAGAGGGTTCCTCATCCGAAACTGATGAGGAAACGGCAACGGAGTGGGCAACGTCTGACTCGCTGAATCCGGTCGCACTGGTGGATGCGTGACGGAGCCGGACACAAGATCATGGTACTGCTGCACAGTCTGTGAACTGTCAACCATGGGGAAGCGAGGAAGAACAGCGACAACCCGAAACTGTCTAGACTGTCTGGGTAGTACAGACAACCCCTTATCGGGTTGCTGAGGTTGCCGCACTGCGTCACAACAAGACAACTCTGCTGGTTGTTGAACGTCTTCCCAGTGACACACTGAACGTCCACAACCACCTCCGAGAGTAGCATAACATCAACGTGCGACTGTCAACCCACACTGGGTCGCACCGGTGGAGGAACCATCTCAACTGGCGGACGTGAGTAGGATACCTCAGCGTCCGTAAAAAATCCTCTATCAAGGACTAAGCTTGGACTGCATGTCTTGCAACCAAGCCCAAGGTCTATGGGAGCAGGTGTGGCAACAGACGGGGTTAGCGACTGAAGCGGAACCATTTACCCTCCCTGGAAGCATGTTATGCTTAAATAAAAGTCCATAGGAGGCTAAGCAGCTTAAGGCTCCTCTCCAAATGACAGAGTCCTCAAGGGAATATCCGAAGGAGGGAGAACAGCACTTTCTCATCTACAGGAACCATATCCGAGAAAAGCTAAGTTCTCTCAGTGAGGGTTTCACTGGTGCAAAAGCAGCAGACCAGAAGGCAACGTTATGAAACTGCTTGACAGTCTGTGAACTGTCAAAAACTGAACTGTCAACCACAACAGGAGCGTGAGGACATACAGCACTGGTGTATAAGTAGCAGACCAGAAGGCAACGTCATGTAACTGCATGACAGTTTGTGAGTTGGCAACAACCAAAGTTGTGTGGGGAAGCCTCAACTCCTGCCTGACTAGTTTGCTGCTGGCGAGTGGCGGTAACCACAGTGTGTTGCGGAGGCTGACACACCGTGTCAAAACACGGCAGCTTGTGGTAGCTCCCGCACGGCAACGGAGTGCTCTGTGTGTGGGAGTCATCATACATCTGGCAGGGTTGACTGTGCATGGGTGGAGGAGCTCTCACAACAAGAGTGTGAGAGCAGGAAGCCATGCCGGGCGCACAACCGTGGGAGGTGTAGGCCCACGGGTGCATCGTCAACCTTCTCCGCAGTCGGAGTGTGGGAGCTGGCAACAACAAAAGCAGAGTGCTGGTGCGTGGGAGGGGCTGCGGTGGGTTGAGGAGCATGCGGTATGCAGAGCATGCTGTAAGGTATGCAGAGCATGCTGTAAGGTATGCAGAGCATGCTGTAAGGTATGCAGAGCATGCTGTAAGGTATGCAGAGCATGCTGTAAGGTATGCAGAGCATGCTGTAAGGTATGCAGAGCATGCTGTAAGGTATGCAGAGCATGCTGCATGGGCTGCGGAGAATGCCGCATAGTGCTGGAACCCGGCAGCTCTACAGAACCTTCCCACTGCTGATGCGGTAGCTCACGCATGTTAGCAGATGGTGCAGCAAGAACATGCGTCTGGCAGGGTGGACTGCGCATCGGTGGTGGAGCTCTCACAGGTGGAGGGTGGGAGCAGGCAGCCGCAGTATCTGCTGAGCGCACAACCTCGGCGGGTTGTAGGTTAACAGGCTGCACTGTCAACCTTCCAGCATGATACTCCTGCATGAAGGAGCAAGCTGAGACTGTATAGTCTGCAGCATGGACCACTAGGGTCTATGAAAGACAACAACAAACGGAGCTACTGTCCGTTGTGACTGAGGGTCTAAAACAGCAGGTGCGGCAACAGACGGAGTTACTGCCTGTTGCGGTACCACCTAGCCTCTCTTAGGAGGTGTGCAGTTGTCGTACTGCAGCGAGTCCGAACTGACCCAGTGGCTACACCTAGGCCGTTGGACTTGCGCGGAAGGGACCGACTTGCACTTAAAAGCTGCAAGATTTGGTCCATGGTTTCTGCGAGAAACCTCTTCCGCAGACGAGGAATAAATGGGCTCTCTCGTCTTTGTGTGGGTGGGGTGATCACGTCGGCAACGTGTGTAGATACACCCGAAACCACGGAGGGAAACGTCTGTTCGTCGATCAAGGCCTGAGGAACCCATAAGTCCTTCGACATTACTTCTCCCCTGGGCTTGGGAGCTTGTAAGAGGTATCGGACTAGGTGAACAACTGGCACGAACAGACGAACCCTCGAACGCAACACTGTAACACTTTGCGCATATCACTTTATCACTTTTGATTTTCTGTTTGCACTTATTTCACTGAACTCGAAACTTTAAGTGGTTTGTACCTGAAACACGCAATCCTATCCTTCATTAAAAGGTAGTAATTGCGAAAACAGTATTACAATGTAACAGAAAAACATAATGAAAGATAAAGAATTCAGTGGCTGGAAAAGAGAATAAACACTAGATCAAATAAACTACGTTTAAAATCTCTCACCGCCTAAAGCCTGGGAACAAGAATAAAACTCTAGAAACGTTTTACCTTCTTCCCCTCTATCGACTAGGGAGAAGAGCAAAAAACGAGAACAACGTTACCCGCTTGAACGAAACGTTTATCCTCCTCTCTCTCCCTCCGTCTCTATCTCTCTCTCTCTCTCTCTTGACTTAGAACCTGAGAGATGAGCCCAATTATATATATCGTTAAAACATATTATTTGTTAAAGGAAAAAAACTGAAAGGTTTCCCAAATAAAAAGTTCCTTTATTAGAATTAAAACCATTTAAGCTAAGAAAGAATGAACGAAACGCTAGAATCGGTTTACTCTTACTGCAACGTGAAACCGTGAAATACTCTCTCTCTATCGTAACGATAGAGCGCAAGTTGAACGTTCTGAACGTCAACAACTGCGGAGACTAAACAAAACGTTAGTTCAACTTTGAAAACAGTACGAGACTTATCAAAGAAATTCTTTCAAAAACATTAAAATTAAAATAGCATAAATTCTTAACAGGAAAAACGATATGACGAGCTCAATGTTAATTAACTTCGGTTCCAAGTAAGGACCGCCTACTATTAGGAAAGGTCGCATATAAACAAACATAAAAAAAAAATTTTTTTTTTTAAGTTTATAATAAAAGGAAAGTTAATCGAAGAGGCCTATAAATGGCGGAGAGATATAAAATAAAAAGTGAAAGAGAGTCTATACTCTCTTCGACACCAACACTTCCGTCTAAGGGAAGGGTCGGCCATTTAAAAGTGAAAGAGAGTCCATACTCTCTTCGTCACCATAATTAATTCAAATTAATTCCAAAAGCTTGCTAAGCTAAAGATAAAGCTTCCTGAATAGCGAAGGCTAAACTCTAGAGCAAATACATCACCAAATCGTGAACAATAACTCCAGAATCAACAGCGTATCCAAGTAGGTCTAGCCGGAGGCACGACAGAGGAAAAATTGAGTTCTTGTTGACAAGAAGTACTTGAGTACCTGCTCACAGATGGCGCTGTTGTGTACACCCCCACCTGTATAGCGATCGCTGGCGTATCCCGACCGTAGATTTCTGTCGGGCAACAGAGTTGACAGCTACATGATCATCGGGTAAGATTAATATTGAAAAACAGAAAACATATATAAAGATAAAGAATTCAGTGGCTGGGAAAGAGACTAAACACTAGTTCAAATAAACTACGTTTACAATCTCTCACCGCACATAGCCTGGGGACAAGAATAAAACCCTAGAAACGTTTTACCTTCTTCCCCGTACAGCGACTAGGGAGGAGAGTAACACGAGAACAACGTTACCCGCTTGAACGGAACGTTTTTTTCTCCTCTCTCTCCCTCCGTCTCTATCTCTCTCTCTCTTTCTCTCTTGATTTCGCACCTGAGAGAAGAGCCCAATTATATATCGTCAAAACATGTTATTTGGCTAAAGGAAAAAACTGAAAGGTTTCCAAATAAAAAGTTCCTTTAATTTAGAATTTAAACCATTTAAGCTAAGAAAGAATGAACGAAACGTCAGAATCGATTTACTCTCACTGCAAAGTGAAACCGTGATACACTCTCTCTCTATCGTAACGATAGAGCGCATGTTGAACGTCCTGAACGTCAACAACTGCGTAGTCTAAAAAACTAAACGTTAGTTCATCTTTGAAAACAGTACGAGACTATCAAAGAAATTCTTTCATAAAACATTAAATTTAAAAAGTTTTAAATTCTTTAAAGGCTAAATACGATATAACGGGCTCAACGTTGATTAACTTCGGTTCCAAGTTAGGACCGCCTACTATCAGGAAAGGTCGCATATAAACAAAACATAAAAATTTATTTTTATATGTTTATAATAAATGGAAAGTTAATCGAAGAGGCCTAATAAAGGCGGAGAGATATAAAATATATAGATCTATAACGTGTTAAGCAAAATTACTAAAAACCTAAACACACTTCCGTCTAAGGGAAGGGTCGGCCATTTAAAAGTGAAAGAGAGTCCATACTCTCTTTGTCACCATAATTAAATCTATCCAAAACGAGTTCAAGTTTTGAGATGAAGATAAAACCCCTGCATAGCGAAAGCTCAAAACTAGAATAGTGTACTTCACCAAATAGTTGTGAAAACAAATCCAGTTAGTAACAGCGTATTTAGTAGGTCTTGCCAGTGGCACGACAGAGAGAAAATTGGTTCTGTGTTGACATGGAGTACTTGAGTACCTGCTCGACAGATGGCGCAGTTGATGTACACCCCCACCTGTATAGCGATCGCTGGCGTATTTTGTCCTTAGGTTTTTCTGTCGGGCAGCAGAGCTGACAGCTATATGATCACCGGCTAAGTTTAATATTGAAAAATTGTACTATATAAACCACTCCAGTGTTTCATCCTTAATGTCATTTACAATACGTAATCATTAAATCAACTTTATTATTCTTTAGACTTAACTCTAATGTTCACATTTTCATAAGAAGTTGCATATAACTAAAAACTCTTTTACTGAATATGCGAGTTGCTTCTTCAAATATCACAAACATTAACATTTGTATATTACTAAATACACAAAGCAGTCCTCTAAAATAAGCGAGCATAGTAGAGTAGCCCCCCCCCCCCCATCCTGTCAAAGAGACATAACTTTTGACCTTTGGCTCAGAGCTGAGAGGGGTGGTAGAGGTTTAAAAGGTCACTCCTGAGTGACAGAGAAGCAAAGGAAAGGACATCCTCAACAATAACAACCATATATACATATGATCAGACCAAAACCCTATCCAGGCAGGCTAGGACCAGGAAGGTTCAGCCAACGTCTGCTGATAACTCCTCCAAACTTTACTAGATACCATCAGGAAAACTCCGTCCAACAGATTGCGAGATAGGGTATCACAGTCCTGGGCAAGCTCAACTTTGAAAGGAATGCAAAACCAGGATAAATTTTAATTACTTTTAAACCTATTGATCCTATGCATATACAGACCTTTCATCCTTTAAAATAGGGAGGCACTTTCTTATTGGTGGACAGGAAGTCCCACTGGAACCAAACTTGGTTCTTTTACTTCCCTGGAATATGCCAGTCTTCCAGGACCTATAGCAAAGGAGAAGATTCCAGCAACCCCCATCTGGCCATCATGAGGTAGATAGCCTGATAAGGCCTTCCCTGTACTTGGTAAGTACCTGGTACAGTATGTAGTCAAAGAATAAATTAATTTCCCCACAAAAGGAGAGAGCAGTCCAGAATGAACAATAGGTTAGTGTACATTCCACAAAGGATGGGAAAACAGTTAATATGGCAAACACCCATCCTGTCTATAATATTACTTTTCCAATTGATTTCAAAACAACTTCCAAGTGAAAATTACCGTTTGGATTACTGGGATTCTTCCCGGCTTAGTTATGGAGTATTGCTTGTTTCAATGTGGACACAAACCTCTGAGTCAATTATATGGGAGTCTTCCCCAGGCGGGAGGAAGCCGTTGGACTGGTCTCTACCTACTGTTTTACTACATCACTGTTAGGTAACCACAAAACTGACAAAAAATTACAAATACATGACAATCAGACTGACATAAGGGTTCCTTTGGTGAAGACAATATCAGATGACGACTGGAATTTTACGAAGAAGGAATTGAAGAAAGGCAACATTCCACGTTCACACGCTTCAATGCGGAGAATAACTGATGACGTGACTGAAGGTTGAGCGTCCTGTAAGAGCTTTGCCTAGATCAACTGTTGTGCTGCAACAATGGGACCCATAGAAAAGGTATCCACCAATCTATGAGTACAATCCTTTAGGTAGTGGCCTGTGAAGGTAGTCTGTTCTTTCCAGACTTCTGCACTAAGGACTTGTACTACTGAATGGTTCTCGCAAAATGCTGGGGTTGCAGCAAGACCAAGAATGTCACGAACTCTGGTGGAACTTTTCCTGAGGATTTATAGACTTTGAGGATAAGAGATAGTGGAACCAGAAAAAGATTGTGTTCTTAGGAATCTTTTCGGTGCATCCTGTGCTCACAAACAGATTAAAGATCTTCGATCGACAAAAAGCCGACGGTAAAGTCAAATCTGGTGTCGTTTATGGCCGGATTTTGAGTTTTAGCCACAAATTCTGGAACAGAGTAGAAAGCAAGGTTCTTCCAACCCTTGGAATGTGATATATGGTATGATAGTACAAGCCATGCAGTTTGCTCACTCTCTTAGCTGGTGGAAATTCTTCATTTACCTTAATGGTAAATCGCTTAACAATTAGTGGACTGGATAAAAGAATTGGATTTGATCTCATCAAGATGTTAAGTCAACCACTCAAAATTGAGAGAATGTTTAGGATCGAGTGTGCATACGTTGGTGCTTAAAGTAAGCGTAAACAAAGGAGGAGGAGTTGTGTTGTAAACAAAGGAGGAGTATTTGTGTTTACGATCAAGACAACTCTGATGATTCGAGAGGGGAGAGATTTTGCTTCCTTTATTATCATTTGAAAGTCTAATCTCTCCCTTGTAAAAGGTATGAAATTGTGTTAAGTTATGATGTACGTGTTTTCATAACTCTTAATCTCTTAAAAAAACAACAAATTATTAAGTCTTGTTATGACGATGTTACACGATTTGATAATTGCTCAATGCTAAGCTTGCATGTGATGGGAATTGTGCCACCAACCGTAAGTCAAGATTCTTGAGTTGCCAGGTTAACTGTGCAGTGTAACCAGTAGGTTAGGTAGGAGTACAGTACAGTATACCTTAGGCTACGAATTGCATGTTGTTTGACATAGGATCGTTGTCCTAAAGGAAGTTTCTGCATTACAGAGCACCAGGTTTGGATGGATTCCCTATTAAGGTCACTTCATGGCATATCCAACTACAGCACTGTTCAAGAACTAAAAGAATTGAGAAGAAACTGTGGGGATCAGCCTTTCCCTCAACCTCAACTATAAATATGAAGATTCATCCGTCTCCAACATCACGTACCAGTTTCAATTCAATAGCAGGGTTTGTGGTGGCCTAATTGGTAACGTCCTTGCCTGGAAATCACCAGACGGGGGTTCAATTCCCGCTCAAACTTGTTAGTTCCTTTAGTGGCTACAACCTCACTATCTTTGTGAGCTAAGGATGGGGGGTTTGCGGATACCTATAGGTCTATCTGCTGAGTAATCAGCAGCCATTGCTTGGCCCTCCCTGGTCTAAGCTTGGGTGGAAAAGGGGTTTGGGCACTGATCATATGTATATATGGTCAGTCTCTAGGGCCTTGTCCTGCTTGCTAGCGCAATGACACTGTCCCTTCCTCCGCCATTCTTTTAATCTTTTAAACTAAGCCTGTGAAGTACACTATTACTATTATTACTTGCCAAGCTATTATTCTAGTTGGAACAGCAGGATACTATAAAGGCAAGGGCTCCAACAAGGAAAAATAGCCCAGTGAGAAGAGGAAATAAATAAAATACAAAAGATTTAATGAAAAATTAAAGTATTTCAAGAACAGTACCAACATTAAAATAGATCTTTCATAAATAAAGTATAAAAAGAGACTTATGCCAAGGTTTGCATTGTTACACATATATTGAATAAGTCAATTGTCCTAAAGTGAACGGTGGCATCCGAATGTTAATTACGACAATTGACATATCAGTAAGAGTTGAAGGTATTCAAATTATACAGGGCCAAGAAAAAAACTTTCTTCAGGGTCAGGTCTCGGTCTGAGGCCCTATTTAAAGGTTCGTAAGGTGCCATCTTAAGGTATGGCAAGACCCTCGTCACATTCCAAGACGGGGGTTTGAGTTCCTGAGGTGGGCAGGTCTGTTCAAAGCTGCTGATAAGAGATGATAATTCCCACAAGGAAAAGAGATCGAGTCTTTTTAGTTTAAAGACTTGGCTCAAGGCTATCGCTCAGCAGATGGGATACTGAGCCTCCTTGCTTGTTGATTTAAGTCACCACTTTGGAGTTGCCGCTCATCAACACCACATAGAGAGACCTTTGAGGGTCTCTGAAAAGTGGAGTAATGCTAGATTCGCCACTTTCATTTTCCAGTAATTGATGTGTAAGGTTTTATCTTTTTGTGACCATATCCTTGAAATCTCTGAAGGTAGGCTCCCCATCCTTGGCGAGAGGCCTCCGTAAAGAGAAGAAATTCTGGAGGCAGAATTTGTAGTAGGGTTCTGGCTAACAAGTTCTCTGTCCTCGATCACCACAACAGATCCCCTCTCACTTCTCATGGAACCTCCACTAAAGCTCCAGGAGGGTCTGATGTCTGGGACCACTGACTCTTTAGAGCCCACTGCAATGAGAGAAGACACATCCTTCCGAAGGGAACCAGCTTCTCTAGGGAGGTTATATGTCCCAGAAAACTCTGCTGAAAAAAAGCTGGGAGAGTTTCCCTTTTCAGAAAAGATTCTGCCACTTGTCTGAACCTCTGCATCCTGTCTGAAGAGGGAAACGCTCTGGCTTGGACAGATTCTAAGTACATACTGAGGTATCAAAGGCGCTGCTGGGTAACGAGACTGGACTTCTCAAGGTTCAACTGGACTCCCAACTCCCTAAAAAAATTGAGGAGACCTCTGTGGTGCAGTAGCTGAGATCTTGAGTCTGCCAAGAGAAGTCAGTCATCTAGGTACCTCAGCAGCCTAATACCAATGACGTGAGCCAGAGCAGTGACGAGGGCAAAGACTTTGGTAAAGACCTGGGTTGCTGTGGACAGGCCGAAGCACAACACCTTTAAATAGTAGATACTTCCTAGATCTGGGATGGATAAGGATCTGAAAGTGAGCATCTTTCAGGTCTATGGTCAACATGAAGTTGTACTTTTTAAAGGCTTGAACAACAGTGCATGGGATCTCCATCTTGAATCTTGTTTAGAGCACAAACTGGTTCAAGTGGGAGAGGTCTACGACAAGTCTCCAGCCTCCCGAGAACTTCTCTATCAAGAAGAGGTTGGTGAAGAAGCCTGGGGATCTGTCTTAGACCTCCTCTATGGCCCCTTTAGCCAGCATCTGAGAGACTTCCACCTCTATGGTGGGACTATCAAAGTCTGAGCTAATGGGGGAGGTCAGTCCCTGAAGGGGATGTGATATTCTGAATGGAGAACTGCCATCTATCTCTATAGCTCTGCAGGCATCCCCCTACTGGTGGTGAGTCCGGAGATCTGCCTTCCCTAGCGGGAGCCACAACACCCTCCAGCCAAAGTTGGGATTCCGATCCTGCTTTTTTGGTGGCTGACTGTCTGAAGGCGGGAGGAGCCAGTGCTGCTGACCCTGTTAATTGGACACTGTTTTGGAGGCTGTTGAGGGAAGGGCATCCTAGGAGCAGCTCTTCTCATGAACAAGGATTGGTCGGCTTCTGCCACAGCAACCTCTGTGGAAGGAAAATGTAGGAAAGTCCACAACGTTAGAGTTTTGCAGGTATAGCGCATCATTTTGGGACAACTATTTGGAGCACCTTGCCAAGACACTGTCTCTATGATCGAAGACAATTTCTACACAATGATAATTGTCAATGACCTTAGATGTCAGGATGCCAGTACACTCCAAATCAATCAACCTCCACAAAGAGACAGATTGATGGACCGGGAATTTCAAGGCCTTAGCCCCCAGACATTGATATTTCCTCAAACTGTTTAATTACGTTAGGATTCTTCATATTTTCTGTAGTAGCAAAGCATGACATTGCCCCTGACCAGTGGTCTAGCAAGGAGCAGTCCTCAATAGCTGACATGGCAGCTACCTGCATCTTTTGCATCTCAGATGCTAAAAAGGTGCAGTAACTGCTCTTAACGTATAAGACTCATAACTTTAAGGAAATCTGACGTCTGGTATGTGAGGGTTGGAATCTTGAAGGGGCTACACCAGTAGAACTGGTTCTTGCTCCATCAGGGGTCATTGTATGAGGGCTCCTGCCTAGCAATTATGCGGCGAGGTTCCTGCTTCAGAAAGATACTGGAGGCTTTCACCTTTCCTTAGACGTTCACGCCTGTGGCTCGGACGGTGAGAAGAGGCCGCTGTAAAAGAATGGGCAGAGCCACATTTATTCACTCCTGCGATAAGAGTCTCTATTCACGTTGGGATGAGGTTGGACAGCAGGGGAGGGACTCTTAATCTGAACTTGAAATCTGTTATGAAAAAAAGATTTCTCAGGAGAGGTCTACTGTACTTGGAATCGTCTTTTTCCGGAAGCAAAATAATATTGAGGAGAACCGGGTCTCTTTTTCCAATTATTATCATTATTACATGCTAAGCTACAACCCTAGTTAGAAAAGTAGGATGCTAAAAGATCAAGGACTACAACAGGGAAAATAGCCCAATGAAGAAAGGAACTAAGAAAATAAATAAACTATATATGAAGTAATGAATAACAACATAAAATATCGTAAGAACAGTAACAACTTTAACATAGATCTGTCATATATAAACAATAAAGAGAGAATAGTGTGCCTGAGTGCACCCTCAAACAAAAAAAACTCTATCCCAAGACAGTGGAAGACCATGATACAGAGGCTATGGCATTAGCCAAGAATAGAAAACAATGGTTAGATTTTGGAGTGTCCTTCTCTTAGAAGAGGTGAAGATATAGGGTTCTGCCACCTCTTTCCTTTCATGTCTCTGAAGAGAAATATCTGAAATTGTTACTCTCTCAGTAGCTTGTGGGATAATACTGTACGTAAGTTGGGATTAATATATGTCTGTGCAGACCTTGGTAAAATATTAGGTTTATTTTATTATTTCGTCTAAAAGACGGGATAGGTTCTGGAAGAGTTTTGAACTCATGGGCTAGTAGCAATTTGGGTATCAACCAAAGTTAAAAGTAGCACGCGTTCATTAGCCACTTCCACAAGGCTACGCGCTCGAGTCAAAGCACAAATTTGTCAATTGTCCCCACAAGTGTGTGATAAGATAGTGGCACGTTCAGGTTGCACACTCGCCCGCAGGGATGGTGGCGTATTCTGTGACATTAGCACACACACGTGAGGGTATGCCAATACGTGTGGTTGAGACACCTGGAGCTGAGACGTTTGTTGACATTGTTATAACTTTCGCCTTCTGAAAGGGACGTTGGGAAGGGGAAGCCAACGTTCGTACTCTGATGAAACAGCCAAACCTGTACAGTGGAATTTGTCATGGACACAACTGTGGATGTCCTATCAACATCCGAAGAAGATAATGGTGAATTGTTGGGTTTTTCTGTGGTGAAAGGTGATGTTGCGGGCCCCTTGGTGTACAGAGCAACCCAAACTGGTGCATACAAGCCAGGGAAAAGTAAGCACCTTCCAGGATGGCCGTCTCCATACAGGGGGACACGTCATTCTCATTCAGCACATGGGAAGAAGTTCTCAGATGATTGTGGGGTGAAATCTTCAGCACTTTTCCTGGAGAGTCCTCTTAAAGTGAGAAGTCACCTTGGCTCTGAAAATCTGAAACAAAAGCGTGACGATCACCAATGAGCACACTCGTGGGTGGAGATGGGAATCTGAGTATACTGTATTGGTATAATGTGGAACTAAAGATACTGGAACTTAGTCCAGTCCAGGCTGTGCTGGAGCTGAAGCCAAAGGATAAGTATCACATAGGGATTAACGTTTGCTATGCACTAAACTAAGGGCAACCAAACATTAAAAAGTTTCACTAATCTGAAAATTATGGAGATAATGGCTGCACCCCCAGTTAAGAGGGTCACAGGAGGCTTCTTGCTCTCAACAGAAGAAGACGGGGAAGGGGACCCATCCTTCTTAGCTCTCTTCTTGCAACGTGCATGGAACCTCTCCCACTGGGAGGGTGGCCACTACCACCAAATTTCACACGGCTTACCACGGCAGTTCAAGTACGAGGAGTGCGGATCAACCTGGACCCACCTTACGTTCCTCAAGGGCGACCTTCAACAAGACCAGGGCAAGTCAGCATAGTACTGTACCTTAAAAGCCCTTCACCTCACAAAGTACACTGAAAGAAAAAGCCCTGGAGAGAGAAAGAATCCAGCATGGGGTCATGATCGTAGTGTGGGAGATCATTTATAAATAGAGTGACTCGGCATCTCAAAGGTATAAGTGCACTAGCCAACCATGGCACTACCTGGTAACCATACATGGTTGCCAGTTTTATATTTTTCTTTCTGGTCATAGCAAAACAACTTGGGAGTAAACCCATATAAATGACTCGGATGTTTGTATCCGCACAGGAACAAACTCATGTTATGCTGATGTTGGAAGATGTTAGAATCATAGATAAAAGTGGCTACCCCACTGAAGAAGGAAAAGCTGGGCTTTGTTACCATCACAGATGACTTGAAGAGCTTGAATCCAATGATGTGGAAGCCCGGTGTACGCTGGCAATATGACTACAGCAGTCTCCTTGCATTACCTTGGTTGGGATGTGCGACTTCTTCAATTACAATTTCAAGGTCTCCCTAAAACAAAATTTATCTTTAAGAATACAATAAAAAATAAAAGTTTAATCCTAAAACACAACATATTGTGGTGAACATATAATTTATAATCCTATGAAGAAATAAGCTTAAATTATCAAGGAATAAAAATGATCAAATTATGAAGAATATTGAGCAATGCTTGACTTGGTTAAAGATAATGTTTTACAGAATACTATTAAAACTAACCCAAGGCTGCAAAAGAATAGGTAAACCTGTTCTTCACCAAAGCAGAATGGTCATACACATAACCTGGTTATGAATATCTGATTAGCAGTAGATATTAGAATACAGTTCAATACAGTAATGTATCATAAAATAGTGTGGTCTTATTTCTATCACTAGAGAGGAATCCATTTCTAAAACCTCTGCAAGAAGTTGATAATGACTGTAGGTAGAGTATCATACAATACTGAATATAGACATTCTTTTAAAAGAGTTACTAAGCCAGACTTATACTTATCAAAGGCAGAGACTTGAAAATAAGAAAATCTTACGGTTAAAGGAGAAGATAGAGAATGGAAGTAACCTAACCCAAAGGCCACTGAGAACCTTGGATTCATAGATAACCTGCATCTCCAATGAAGTGTCTGACTCTACTGACACCGTAGAAGACGAGGAGGGGCTCTGGAGTCACGGCAATGATGGAAAATAAGCTGAGCTGCTATGGGGCTGGACGGTGAGACTCCTGACAATATGACGGGTGTTATCTCCTGCCGCAGCAAAGATTAGGACAATCAGCTTGATACCACAAGGCGATGACAACATCTTCCTGAGGAATATAAAAAAGAAATTTGTGAAAAAAATGTTATTTTTATTAGTAAAATAAATTTTTGAATATACTTACCCGATAATCATGTAGCTGTCAACTCCGTTGCCCGACAGAATTCTACGGGAGGGATACGCCAGCTATCACTATACTAGAAGGGGGTGTACTCACCAGCGCCACCTGTGGCCAGGTACTACAGTACTTCTTGTTGACACCTCCTCAATTTTTCCTCGGTCCACTGGTTCTCTATGGGGAGGAAGGGAGGGTCAATTAAATCATGATTATCGGGTAAGTATATTCAAAAATTTATTTTACTAATAAAAATAACATTTTTCAATATTAAACTTACCCGATAATCATGTAGCTGATTCACACCCAGGGGGGTGGGTGAAAACCAGTGTACATGACTAAAGGATAGCTAAGTATCCCGTATTTCATATAATCAGTTATCTCAAAATAACAATGAAATAATAAGTACCTGGTAAGGAAGTCGACTTGAACCGTTACTCTGCCTTTATTAAGTTCGTCTTCCTTACTGAGCGCAGCGTTCCTCTTAGGAGGCTGAATCAACTCTAAGGTGCTAAAGTATATAGGGCTGCAACCCCTACTAAAGGACCTCTACACAACCTCTAACCCAGGCGCTTCTCAAGAATGAATTGACCACCCGCCAAATCAAAAGGATGCGGAAGGCTTCTTAGCCTACCGTAACAACCATAAAAACAACAATAAAAGCATTCAAGAGAAAGGTTAAAAAAGGTTATGGGATTACGGGAATGTAGTGGCTGAGCCCTCACCTACTACTGCACTCGCTGCTACGAATGGTCCCAGGGTGTAGCAGTTCTCGTAAAGAGACTGGACATCTTTAAGATAAAATGATGCAAACACTGACTTGCTCCTCCAATAAGTCGCATCCATTATGCTCTGCAGAGAACGGTTCTTATTAAAGGCCATCGAAGTGGCTACGGCTCTCACTTCGTGGGTCCTTACCTTCAGCAAAGCAAGGTCTTCCTCCTTCAAGTGAGAATGGGCTTCTCTAATCAGAAGCCTTATATAATACGAAACCCCGTTTTTGGACATGGGCATCGAAGGTTTCTTGATTGCACACCATAAGGCTTCTGACTGTCCTCGAATAGGTTTTGACCTATTAAGATAATATTTCAGAGCTCTGACAGGGCAAAGAACTCTTTCTAGCTCGTTACCTACCATGTTGGAAAGGCTAGGAATTTCAAACGATCTAGGCCAAGGACGTGAAGGAAGTTCATTCTTAGCTAAAAATCCGAGCTGTAAAGAACATGTCGCAGATTCGGATGTGAACCCAATGTTCTTGCTGAAGGCATGAACCTCACTGACTCTTTTGGCTGTTGCAAGGCAGACGAGGAAAAGAGTCTTGAGGGTAAGGTCCTTGAAGGAAGCTGACTGGAGAGGTTCGAACCTAGACGACATAAGGAACCTTAAGACTACGTCTAGATTCCAGCCTGGAGTGGGTAAACGACGTTCTTTAGAAGTCTCAAAAGACTTAAGGATGTCTTGAAGGTCCTTGTTGGAAGAAAGGTCCAAACCTCTGTGGCGGAGAACTGAAGCCAACATACTCCTGTACCCTTTAATCGTAGGAGCTGAAAGGGATCTCTCATTCCTTAGATGTAATAGGAAGTCAGCTATTTGGGTTACAGAGGTATTGGTAGAGGAAACTGCATTGGCTCTACACCAGCTCCGGAAGACTTCCCACTTGGATTGGTAGACTCTACGAGTGGATACCCTCCTTGCTCTGGCAATCGCACTGGCTGCCTCCTTCGAAAAGCCTCTAGCTCTAGCGAATCTTTCGACAGTCTGAAGGCAGTCAGCCGAAGAGCGTGGAGGTTTGGGTGCAACTTGTCTACGTGAGGTTGACGTAGAAGGTCCACTCTTAGAGGGAGAGTCCTGGGGACGTCGACCAGCCATTGTAGTACCTCTGTGAACCATTCTCTTGCAGGCCAAAGGGGAGCAACCAGCGTCAGCCGTGTCCCTTCGTGCGAGATGAACTTCTGAATGACTTTGTTTATGATCTTGAACGGTGGGAATGCGTAAAGGTCGAGATGGGACCAATTCAGCAGAAAAGCATCCACATGAACTGCTGCTGGGTCTGGAACTGGGGAACAGTACAAAGGAAGCCTCTTGGTCATGGAGGTGGCAAACAGATCTATTGTCGGCTGACCCCACAAGGTCCAAAGTCTGTTGCACACGCTCTTGTGAAGGGTCCATTCCGTGGGGATGACCTGATCTTTTCTGCTTAGGCGATCTGCTGAGACGTTCATGTTGCCCTGAATGAACCTCGTAACTAGGGTGAGGTTTAGACTTCTTGACCAAATGAGGAGGTCCCTTGCTATCTCGTACAGGCTCCTCGAATGGGTCCCTCCCTGCTTGGAGATGTAAGCCAAGGCTGTGGTGTTGTCGGAGTTCACCTCCACCACCTTGCCTAGCAGGAGGGACTTGAAGTTCAATAGGGCCAAATGAACTGCCAGTAGCTCCTTGCAGTTGATGTGGAGCGTTTCCTGTTCCTTGTTCCACGTTCCCGAGTATTCCTGTCCGTTCAAGGTCGCGCCCCAGCCCGAGTCTGATGCATCCGAGAAGAGATGAAGATTGGGGGTCTGAATCGCTAACGATAGGCCCTCCCTGAAAAGGAGGTTGGTCTGCCACCACAAGAGAGTGGTCTTCATCTCTTTGGAGACCGGGATAGAGACTGCTTCGAGCGTTAAATCCTTGTCCCAATGAGCTGCTAGATGGAATTGGAGAGGGCGGAGGTGGAGTCTCCCTAGCTCGACGAACAGGGCTAACGATGAAAGGGTCCCTGTGAGACTCATCCACTGTCTCACCGAGCAACTGCTCCTCTTCAGCATGCTCCGGATGCAATCTAGGGCTTGGCTTATCCTTGGGGCCGATGGAAAAGCCCGAAAATCCTGACTCCGAATCTCCATTCCCAGGTAAACAATGGATTGGGAGGGAATGAGCTGGGACTTTTCTAAGTTGACTAACAGACCCAGTTCCTTGATCAAGTCCAAAGTCCAGTTGAGACTCTCCAGACAGCGACGACTCGTGGAGGCTCTCAACAGCCAGTCGTCTAAATAAAGGGAGGCTCTGATGTCCGATAAGTGGAGGAATTTTGCAATATTCCTCATCAGATGCGTAAACACCATAGGAGCTGTGCTTAGGCCAAAACACAGGGCTTGGAATTGGTACACAACCTTTCCAAAAACGAATCTCAGGAAAGGTTGGGAGTCTGGATGAATAGGAACGTGAAAGTAAGCATCTTTCAGATCCAACGAGACCATCCAGTCCTCCTGCCTGACCGCTGCTAGGACCGACTTCGTCGTCTCCATAGTGAACGTCTGCTTGGTGACATAAGCATTGAGCGCGCTGACGTCCAGCACCGGTCTCCAACCTCCTGTCTTCTTGGCCACCAGAAAGAGACGGTTGTAGAAGCCCGGGGATTGATGGTCCCGGACTATAACCACTGCCTTCTTCTGTAACAGGAGCGACACCTCCTGGTGCAACGCTAGCCTCTTGTCCTTTTCCTTGTAGTTGGGAGAGAGGTTGATGGGAGAAGTGGTCAGAGGGGGTTTGCGGCAGAATGGTATCCTGTAACCCTCCCTCAGCCACCTGACAGACTGGGCGTCTGCACCTCTCTTTTCCCAGGCTTGCCAGAAGATCTTGAGTCTGGCTCCTACTGCTGTCTGGAGAGGAGGAGAGTCAGTGTTTGCCTTTTGAAGTCTTGGAACCTTTCCTAGACTTGCTCCTGGAAGAGTCTGGACGGGAGCTTCCTCGGCTGGGGGCTCTACCACGAAAGGGCGGAATAAACCTTGTAGCAGGAGTATCAGCCATTGGGGTGCGATAAGTCCTGGGGACTGAGGGAGCAACCTTAGTCTTACGAGCTGAAGAGGCCACAAGATCATGAGTGTCCTTTTGAATCAGGGCCGCAGACAAGTCCTTGACAAGCTCTTCGGGAAACAAGAACTTAGAGAGCGGAGCGAAAAGGAGTTGAGACCTTTGACAAGGTGTGATGCTGGAAGAAAGAAAGGTGCAAAGCTGCTCCCTTTTCTTAAGAACTCCTGACACAAACATTGAAGCAAGCTCGCCAGATCCATCCCTAATTGCTTTATCCATGCAGGACATTAAAAGCATGGCCGAGTCCTTGTCCGCAGGGGAGGTCTTCTTGCTAAGGGCCCCCAGGCACCAGTCTAGAAAATTGAACATCTCAAAGGCACGAAATACACCCTTTAGGAAGTGGTCTAGATCGGAGAAGGTCCAGCAAACCTTAGAGCGCCTCATTGCTGTTCTACGAGGAGAGTCGACCAAACTTGAGAAGTCAGCCTGGGCAGAGGCAGGTACTCCCAAGCCTGGTTCCTCTCCTGTGGCATACCATACGCCCGCTTTAGAAGTGAGCTTAGTAGGTGGGAACATAAAGGAAGTCTTCCCTAGTTGCTGTTTAGACTGCAACCACTCTCCTAAAATTCTTAAAGCTCTCTTAGAGGACCTAGCAAAGACGAGCTTAGTATACGTTGACTTAATAGGCTGCATGCCCAGCGAAAACTCAGATGGAGGAGAGCGTGGGGTAGCAGAAACAAAATGGTCCGGGTATACCTCTCTGAAAAGAGCCAGGACCTTACGAAAGTCAATGGGTAGAGGAGAAGACTTGGTTTCTTCCACGTCTGATGAGGGATCCAAGTGCGCAGCTTCCTCCTCAGAAACCTCATCACCAGAGTGTAGCGAAGTGAGAGGTAAGGTAACAGTGGTATGCTGAACAGCAGAATCAGAACAAGCGGGTGCATAAACGCTTGTGGTTTCATCCTCAAGTCTCTGTTGCTGAGTTAAAACCTGAGGTTCAGGCTGCAAAGACTGGTCAGGAAGAGTAGAGGAAGGTAGGCGCATGGGTTGAGGTGGCTGACTCCTGGCATGAGTGTCTTGTCTCAAGAGTTGCGCTTGCTGTAAGGGTTGCGGATGCGCAGTAGCAGGTTCCTGAGGAACGAGTTGAGGTTCCTGAGGTGTGAGCTGCGAGAGTTGAGGTAGCGGCTGCGCAGAACGCAGTTCTTGTCTCGCGAGTTGAGGTTCCTGAGGTGCTAGGCTAAGGTGTTGAGGCTCTCGCCTTGAGGAGGGTTGAGGTCGCTGCAGCGAGTGCTGAGGAGGCTGCCTCATGGATGGAAGAGGTTGTCGTACCTCAAGAGATTGTTGCCTCGCTGGTGGAACCGCAAGCGGAAGCGGAGGAAGTAAGGCATAAGCTTCCTGCTCCCATTGCTGAGGTTGCCTTAAGGAAGGCGGAGGTAGCTGCACACCGCTGGAAACTGGCAACTCAGTACGCGGTAAGGTATCCTGAGGAGCCTCAACTTCGTACGCCTGGCAGACTGGACTGCGGTTAGGCGGAGCGATCGCAGGAGGAGGCGTAACCTTCTCAGCCTGACACTCACGCATTAAGACCGCAAGCTGTGACTGCATGGACTGCAGCAAAGTCAACTTGGGGTCGACAGACGCTAAGGTCTGCTGAGGCAAAGCCTTAACAGAAGATGAGGTCTGTTGCGGCATCACCTTACCCCTCTTAGGAGGAGTGCAGTCACCTGATGACTGCGGAGAGTCAGAGCTAATCCAATGACTGCAACCAGGTTGAGCTCTTGAGGTCTGGACTTTGCGTTTGAGAGGTCTTGAGACCTGAGTCCAGCGTTTTCTCCCTGACATAGCTTCAGCAGACGAGTAAAAGACGGGCTCAATCGTCTGCGGGTGGGAGTGACGGTCTCTGTAAGACACGCCCGCAACCACCGAGGATACTTCCGTGCGCCGATCAAGGCCTGCCGAACCCTTTTGCCCTTCGACATTGCTTCTCCCCTGGGCTTGGGAGCTTGCAAGAGGTCCCGGACTGGGAGGACGACTGGCACGCACAGAAGTACCCTCACGCACCACACTGACACTGACACTAGCACTTGGCACCGCACTGACACTAGCACTCGTCACAGCACTGGCACTATCACCTCCCACTGCACTTTTGACCTTAAGTTCTTTGACTTCTGCCATAAGAGACTTATGATCACTAACCACCGATTCCACTTTGTCACCTAAAGCCTGAATGGCACGCAAAACAACGGACATATCAGGTTGAGTACTAATAGTAGGTTCGGGGGTAGCCACTACAGGGGGAGGAAAAGGTTGAGGATCATGAGGTGAGGAAAAAAGTGAAGAGCGAGAAGAACTCCTCCTAACTCTCTCTCTCTCTAACTTGGTTAAATATTTCAGGAATCGAACAAATTCAAGTTCCGAAAGACCGGCGCATTCCTCACATCGATCTTCCAACTGACAGGGTCTTTCCCTACAGTCAGAACAAGCGGTGTGAGGATCTACCGAGGCCTTCGGAATACGCCTATTACAAGACCTACATCGTCTATGGGGTGGGGCTTGTGAAAGGTCAGACATCTTGAATCAAAGAGTTAGTCAAGGGGGATTCCAAATCAAGCAAAAAGATCGTTAACCATTAAACAGAACTATATAAAAGCTATCTAAGCTAATAGAGAAGTTTTCCAGTATAGCGACAGCCGAAATCTGAGAGAAATACTTCACCAAAAGCCGTGAACAATACTCCAAGATTATAAGCGTATCCCAGAACGTCTTGCCGGAAGCACGACAGAGGAAAAATTGAGGAGGTGTCAACAAGAAGTACTGTAGTACCTGGCCACAGGTGGCGCTGGTGAGTACACCCCCTTCTAGTATAGTGATAGCTGGCGTATCCCTCCCGTAGAATTCTTTTGCCTACTGTACTTCAATTAGATTTTTCCCAAAATAGTTTAACATTCCTTCCAAGCTTAAGATACTTGTCACTAGTTAACTATCCAATGTCAACAGCCGAGTTGACTGCCAGGCATAAAATACTATTTAGTTACAAGAGATTCATGTTAGCACGAACAAATACAAGAGGTTTATTTGTTGAACAAGTCACAATTCATTGGTTGTCTTAATTAAATTGTCAAAAAACACCACACCTCAATAAACTATTAGCCACAAATGAGGGGTAACTAGTTCACTGAGTAACATACCTACTGAATTTTTTTTTGCCTTACTTTACTAGTTAAAATTTCAGTAAAATTTCACAAATTACAAAGATTGTTGTACTGCAGTATAACAGTTATAGATATAGTCAAAGTTATAGTTATAGACTGTGAACGCAAAAGTGTGTTCATACTTTATAACACGTATTCCTGAAGTGAACGAATTGGAGGAGGGGGGATGTTTGTTTCAATCTTCTATGCAAATCCAGTAACGTTAGGCGGTCCTGGAATTACTAAAGAAATCTATATATTATGCTATATAAAGGCAATGCGTGACTGCAAGAATTGTTAAACTCATTATTATTATTATTATTATTATTATTATTATTATTATTATTACTTGCGAAGCTACAACCCTAGTTCGAAAAGAAGGATGCTATAAGCCTGAGGGCTCCAACAGGGAAAATAGCCCAGTGAGGAAAGGAAAAGTAATTAACAATCAAAATAAATTATTTTAAGAACAATGAGATTAGAATAAATTTTTCATATATAAACTATAAAAATATAAACTATAAAAACATAAAAAACAAGAGGAAGAGAAACAAGAAAGAATAGTGTACCCGAGTGTACCCTCAAGCAAGAGAACTCTAACCCAAGACAGTGGAAGACCAAGGTACAGAGGCTATGGCACTGTCCTACCTACAGCAATTCATGTGACAGATTTCCTAAAAATGGTTTTGAGAAGTTATGTGAACAGATCGTAGCACAATATCCACATTAACGAGTTCAGATTTTGGTTATTATGGTACGTTTTAATAAATTACTTTGATTTCATGATTAAGTATTTTATTAAGCTTTAAACTATCACCTAAAGATCCTCGCTTAGGGTGGTGGATCTTCAGACGAGAAAATTTAAGATAGTGGATCTTCAGGTGATCCAAAAATCAAATAAACTTTATCTGTAAAAGTAAGTTTGGCTACTAAGGATAACGCCAGTCGAGTCTGTCTCTTTCCAAAACCAAACTATGGACAACCGCTAACTGATTGTCCAGCTCGCATTGACCTATAGTGGACAAGTCCAGTCGTAACTTTCTGTGAAGTGTTATGTTATAATGACCTCAGAAATACGTCACTAAAGAATAAGGCAAACTAGGACAATGGCGAGTTCATCGTGAACATCGTCATCACCTGTGTTATTTCCAGGACTGACTATTGAAACTCGCTGTTACCATCTCAAATGACAACTTAAGATATTATGATCTTGTCTAACTTATTTTTGAACTCGTTTACCTAAGTGTTACTGTTCAATACATCCGCTGGAAGTCTATTCCAAGAATTTGCTATTTTGTATGTAAAGAAATTTCCACATTAAGTGGTGTCGTATCTCTTCAATTCCAGTTTGTGTCCGTTACCCCTGAGCTGATTTGAATAAGCTGTAGTTGTTCTTTAGACTATCACAAAGTCATTCACTCACAAATTGATTGACTTCCAGAGAGAGAGAGAGAGAGAGAGAGAGAGAGAGAGAGAGAGAGAGAGAGAGAGAGAGAGAGAGAGAGAGAGAGAGAGAGAGAGAAGTTAATGGGTGCTTCGATTATGTGAATTTGACAATACAGAAATTATTCAGTGTGATAGGCGAAATACCTAAGAATGCATACGACAAACAGATCTTGTAGGTGCTGTAGTAGTGAGTAGAGTTCCCCTGTGTGATAGGACCTCGAAGACGTCCTTAAAGTGAAATAATAAGATTAAAAAAATGGAGTGCTAATTACTGTTTTTTTATATATTCCAAGACTCCGCTATTATTATCAATATATAATTGTAGAAGACGTTCATTAATTCACAAAACGTAATTAATTTAAGATGTCAGTACCAATTAAATGATGAAAACTAAAAATATCTTTCTTCTTATGACACTCTATTCTAAGGTATCCAAAGCACGAAGAAGAATAATATTTATAACCCACAAATTTTCATTCAAAAATTAATTCAAAGCTTTATATTCTATATTGAATCCAAAACTTGACAATCATCACAGCATTTCGAATTCACCAATGTTCAGTATTTTTTTTTTAATCTTTTAACGAAATTACGGTAAGTTAACAATTAACACCCATTATCCTGTGTGATACACAAAATATTCAAGATGAGATAAATATATCTGGTAGGTCTCTGCGTTATGCGTGAAGTAAGTAAGTAAATAAGTAAATAAGCAAGTAAGTAAGTAAGTAAGTAAGTAGGTAGGTAGGTAATGAAGTAAGTAAGTAAATAGGTAGGTAGGTAATGAAGTAAGTAAGTAGGTAGACAGGTAGGTAAGTAAGTAAGTAAGTAAGTAGGAAGGTATGCAAGCAAGCAAGCGAGTAGATAATACATTTGACGAAATACAAAATACATTCAGTTTAATAATCACCAGCATAAAGTCCACACATTCTGCTATTTCTAAATCTGAATATTTTCTAACCCTACGTAAAATGACACAATTTGGTAGTAGGCTGACTGATCACAGCAAAAAAAAAAAAAAAAAGTTGCTAAACGCAAAATGATACAGGTGGAGGTAACACGAATACATTTGCGTATCAAATTTTGAACATTGCCTTTGTAACCTTAAGTTTCTTTGTGCAGTTCACAGCCGGACAACACTAGTCTGTCTTGCCTGTTTCCAGCAAAAGTGGACTAAAGTGTTTATCCCTAAATTGGCCAAAGAAATTGGCCAAGTAAAAAACAAACACAAGGGTTTATATACTTTGCTGATAAACATCATATGATACCCCACTGTTGATCACAAAAACCAACAAACGAACATACTAAAAGTTGGTAAATATTCCCAGTAAAAAGTGATTTCCTATTTTTTTCCAACATCCTAAATGTTCCTTAAAATGCTTAGGAAGTTGTTGTTGTTGGGCTAAAAATGTGGAGTCAAGCACATAAAGCTCAAGGCATATATCCCTAACACTCAGTTCAAGTCTGTGCCCAGCCAGAAGCCATTATCATAAATGAATTCTTGCTTGAGGGTCCACTCAGGAACAATATTCTATCAAATTTCTCTTCCAAGTGTTTTTGTCAAAGTTTTTATAGTATATATATTAATTCTAATGTTGTTACTGTACTCTAAATATTCTAGATAAGCAGAAAAAAGATAATTTAGTGAGTGGTAGAAGGAAGACAGGGTACAGTCAAACTGGGCTTGGATGACATCAAGAAAGTTGGATCTTGTATCTAGAGTCAAATTAACAAAGAGATATGGATTCAGAAATTAACTATACCAATAGAAGGGGATCAGTGCAAAGGTTAAAGGAAGGTTTAATATAAGTGACGTTAGATCTACATTGGTTTTGGGAGACTGCCACATTAGTGATTTTGAAGGGTCAAGATAGAAAAATGGAAATGGTAGAAATATGAATGTTGAAATGGATGTGTAGAGTAATGAGAAGAGACAGGATCAGATATTTTATTATAGACACGGTCAATATTGTATGGTGTTGAAGGCTCAGTTAAAAAGACTAAGTGCTTTGGTCAACTTTCACAAACAGAAATTATAAAAATCATGGAGACGGAAGGAATGAAGAAAGAAAGAAAAAGAAAGGAGAAGGAAGGAAGGAAGGAAGGAAGGAAGAAAGAACGAGAGAAAAAGAAAGAAAGGAGGGTAGGAGAAACAGTATGATAAAGAAAGAACATTAAAGTTGCTTTTATAAAGTGTAATGAAGACAAGATTAAAAATTTTATAAAGTGAGAAAAGTGAAAAAATGTTTGGATAAAGTTAATAAACGTAAAAAAAGTGGCCGTGTTGATATTTCAGGAAGTACTTGTTGAGATGTCTGTGAAAATGTGAGACGAGACATAAGCCAGGATAAGTTAGAATAGAATTGTTCATACTATAAGCAAATGAATGTATATTACTAGTAGAGAGAGAGAGAGAGAGAGAGAGAGAGAGAGAGAGAGAGAGAGAGAGAGAGAGAGAGAGAGAGAGAGAGAGAGAGAGAGCACAGAATGCAAGAATAAAACCTGTTTTAATGATATTAATGTTTTTAAAATATCTTTTTTAAGTGTTCATTACTTCTTAAATTATTTATTTATTATTTCCTTTCCTTACTGGACTGTTTTTCCCTGTTGGAGCCCTTGTGATTGTAGCATCTTGCTTTTCCAACTAGGGTTGTAGTTTAGCTAGTAATAATAATAATAATAATAATAATAATAATAATAATAATAATAATAATAATAATAATAATAATAATAATAGTACATTTGGGACTGGCAGGAAGAATTTAACCAAAACACTTTTAGATTTAGTATTAAAAAGTTATTTAAAGATTGAATGATACATCAACAGCCAGAAAAACAGGAGTGTTCGACTTTAAATGTTCCCACACACTCAAAAAATATTTCATTTAGTTAACCACTTACCTATAATTGTGTCTATTTGTAGCTCGGTTGCTGCAGAGAGTCGGGAAGAGAGAGGAATGGCCAGCCATGATTGCCCAACCTTCTTGAGATATGGCTCCTGCATGATGATGATGATGATGATTATCTTGCTATAGAGTCTTGTGGTCTTCAGAAGGGCATTCGAGATACTGCTTAGAAAGATCATCATCATCTTGACGACTGTGTCCATCCTCTGAAAAAAAGGAAATTAATTAATATTCTAGTAATTTTATTTATTAATGCTATCATTCCATATACAACAACAAGTATTGAGAGAGAGAGAGAGAGAGAGAGAGAGAGAGAGAGAGAGAGAGAGAGAGAGAGAGAGAGAGCAAGGCATTGTCACTTTCCCTTACCATGCATGGCTGGCCTTAAAACCTTTCAAGACTTTGGGGACATATAGTGACATAAATAAATTTCATGCCTAATGGCATCTTGGCTTTGCTATTCAGTCGAGTTCGTTACATAGGTGAAGCGCTGGACTGTAACTTGTCTCTCTCTCTCTCTCTCTCTCTCTCTCTCTCTCTCTCTCTCTCTCTCTCTCTGGAAATCACCTTAGAAATATTGCTTTCGTAAAGAAATATCTGGAAGGGCATTGTTAAGAAACTTGGAGTAACTGAGTTGATGTCAGGATCGTCAACACTAACTATCTATTACAACATACCCGAAGTGTAACTTAGGAAGAAGTTGCAAATCATAATAAACAGAGAAGAAAGATTAATGAAATATGTCCCACTACTAGAAGATATTAGCACTCTACTGATTGAACAACACTGCCTTGCCTATTAACCTTAGAATAAATTTAAGATCTTGCATGAGACATCAAATTATCATAACTGGACGTTCAACATAAATAAGATAATTGGTATACATCGTGAAGGTAACACATAACAGACACAAGAATATTTGTGAGTTGTTGAGCTTTCAAATATGTGTTCCCAAAATTCTATAAGAAGCACCTAACCTACATCCAAAGGATAGGTGATATTAAGGCTTTCAAAAGAAGATGAAAACTTGTTTAAATTCAGGAAATCTCATGGCATCGTTAATGACAATCAATGTAGATTATGCAATATGATACTCTAAATACTTAAGAATGTATAAGACAAACAAATCTTGTAGGTCCTCCAATGCACCGGGGCTTTCCGTATAGTACAGGACAAGGAAAAAACCATTCAAGCAAGCTAAAATAATCGAGTAAGTGGTTTTAAGTGTTTAAATGAAAATGAATTTTCGTGGACGTACTGAAGCCAGAACTTTAATGTATGAATTAGTAAAATTATTGTTTTATCCAGCTGATAAATGAATCGACACTCGACAAGATTCAGAGCAAATTAGGAAGCTTTTTTTATATCGGATGTAAAAAGTATAATATTCATTCATTAAAATGAAGCAATGAAGAGTAATTTATTGCTTTTGTTTCGCTGGGCTGAAGAATTTTGTAAGGTCTAGTATACTAGTGCAATAATTTTCCCTCCAACTCATGTTATTCCATGAAGTTAATCACAACAAATTATAATACATTTTGAAGGAAAATATAAAGAAAACATAATTGACGGTATTAATATTTACAGGGCCAAGGGGAGGGGTCACTGAGAAGGTAGGGGGTCACTAAGAAGGTAGGGGGTCACTAAGAAGGTAGGGGGTCACTAAGAATGTAGGGGGGTCACTAAGGAGGTAGGGGGTCACTAAGAAGGTAGGGGGTCACTAAGAAGGTAGGGGGTCACTAAGAAGGTAGGGGGTCACTGTAGTCGAAGAGGATGTCCGAAGGATATAAATTGGTGAAGGGGAACAGAGTTGACATCTAAGTTGGAATTAAACGTGCGAATATTTCTTTCTTTCTCTCTCTCTCTCTCTCTCTCTCTCTCTCTCTCTCTCTCTCTCTCTCTCTCTCTCTCTCTCTCTCAACACCTGTAATTTCTCCATGTTCACAGTATTCTTTTTCCCTTAAAAGAAAATTGGAAACTTCGACTCAACTATGTACAATTGGAAACAATCTAAACCTTTACTTCATCATATTACTAATGTGTGAATAGACCTTGCATATAACAATCATCATCATCATCATCATCTCCTACGCCTATTGACGCAAGGGGCATAAAGATGAGAGAATTTCTAACCATTACAAAGCAAGCCAGTATCAATTGGGCAAGGGTATTGCTTATGCTTATATGGTTAAACAGAAAAATATCTAAATTCCATTTCAATACTGTCGTCACAGACGTGAATTAAAATCTTGGCTTACAAATTCACAGTGTACAGCGGACATTTTTAATTCATTATTCAAAGTAAATGAGCAATATGTGATTTGAGCCTATTGGAAGAGTTGTAAACGTTACAGAGTATATCTGAGCACATATCTGACGATTTAGCAGTAAATGAGCTACATGTGATAGGAAATGTTGAATGCTCTGAACGAACAAGATTAAATGACAGTGGAGGTCTTGTAGCGAGCGGGGTTCTTCCCCTGTTGTATGGGACCGGAAAAGCAGCCATCTAAGTTACCTGCTACATTGCAAGTTCAGCAAGATTAACAAAATGTCTTTGAACATTGTCCCAGGATCGTTGACCGAAAAAATCAAGTCAATGGATTTGTAATCTAGGATTGATTCTTTCGAAAAAGACTACATTTTTTGGATGAAGCTTCGATGACAGTTCAACGCTTCTAATGTATTCTTTACGAATTGCTACGTCATCCCAAAAACATATACAATTAACAACTTACTTTTCCCTATCCTCTGAAGTTCACTAATACTCTCTCTCTCTCTCTTCCCAATACGCGATTAACCAGGACTTTCAAAAGCGATAGATTAAACTAAAGTCAAAATTCCATGAAATCCAGTGGTATCTCAAAGACCCCTTTTAGTTCACATGTTTTAACAATTAGTTTAAACAGGAACACCAAGGGAAGGTTTGCTACTCGTCCATAAGATACGAAGGTCTGGAATTTCTAAAATGATTACTATTATTATTACTTGCTAAGCTACAACGCTAGTTGGAAAGGCAGGATGCTATAAATCCAGGAGCCCCAACAGGGAAAATAGCCCAGTGAAGAAAGAAAACGAGGAAAAATAAAATATCTTAAAAACAGCAACACCTAAACAAACATTTCCTAAATAAACTATAAAAACTATAACAAAACAAGAGGAAGAGAAATTAGATTGAATAGTGTGGCCGAGTGTACCCTCAAGCAAAGAGATAAAACTTCAGAAGTGGGTAAATGTCACCAATATTGATTGGCCCCGTGGTGAGTCACCCCAGACCATGGACAACATCCTCTGGTGTAAAAAAGATATAATGATGATGATCTAGGACCCCGTAAAAATCAACTCTAATCTTGTGTCACTTATTATCTGAATCAGTAGACAGGGTTACGGCAATTGAACTCACTTGAACGTGGATACAGCTAATTATATTTCCCTGATATATAAAGACAATTTGCCTATAGGCTATGAAAAGACAAAAATCGAGAACTGATCTAGTAATGCGAAATACTCGCCTTGCTTACTGTCGATGTTAACTGAATGAAATGACTCAACTGAAGCATGAATTTAAGAATATTATTCCCAAATAACCTTTAACTGGTGAGGGTCATTGTTACTTCTCTCCACACAATACCCACACACAAACCAATTTGAACTTATTAATAGATTCTTGCTAAACAAATACGATTCTACAACCAACATAGGAAAAATAATAGTAAATATCTCGATGGAAATAAAACGGAAATAAATTCAAAATCTAAATGGTACCTCGGTTTCAAAATTAAAGCATTAAAAGTTCACCTATTGGCCAAACTATATGAGAGGCAATTTACAGTCGCCAGTACGGGCTAGAGTCTAGACCTCTAACCCCACTCTGAGCCGTAAAGAAAGCATTATCATAAACAAGACAATTTGTGTTTTAGGAAAATCTACGATTATTGCAAGATGAGAAACACATTGAAAGTCGCCTACAATCACCTGGAAACACTAACATGATTCTATATAGATAAATACTTTAGAATTTGGTTGCTAAACAGTAATCTTAAATAAAGAGTAAAACTACTGCTGGGCGTCACAATTTCCTACATTCTATAGCTGTGGAAGCGATGTTTAGGAGAAACACTTTTGATTAGTTTTGTACCACATTGGCAAATGGGAGCATTCCATTCATTAAGTACCTCAGTATCTATACATTGTTAAATTTGTACTTAGTTGGTTTATAATTGTAACTTATACAACAACAACAACAAATGCAGCCGTTTCTATTCCACTGCAGAACAAATACATCAGACATCAATTAATGTCTGGGGTTTGGCCACAGCCTTTTCCTCAGCACGCTGACCAATTGTGGATTGGTGATGGTGGGAGACTTTGGTCTGATCCTTCACAGCAAACTAACCTAGTATAGGTGGTCATGACTAGTACAGCTTTGCTCATGGCGATATGCAAACCCTTTCACCACATCAAGATATCCCCACTCAGAAATGGTATAACTGTTATAACATCTCAAGGAAGACTTCGAATTAAAACAACAGAAGTAGCCTACTGGTCCTTCATAACTACCCTTAGCAAAGTCAAAATACTTTCATTGCTGATTATTGTAGATCAATTAAAGTAATATATTTCCTTACATAGAAAATAGCTTTATATCAATTAGCAAACTATTTATAAACACTACCATTTCCCAGAGTCACAAAATTGACAAATATCTAAACTAGTTAAAGATGAAATGTAGTACAAACATGGAAAAGTTTATAGTCACACCTTCGATTCAATTTGCTTAGTCCACGAAGTATTAAGGACAGTATTGACGCTTTTTGCAATCTTGTTGATCACTAATAACCAGTTTTGTTTCATCAAAATGATATTGCCTTTAGAAATTTCCACATGAAACTATTCATCAGTTATTAATTCAAAAGTTAATATATTCAATACAAAATTAGATTATTCCCTTTACATAACTAAATAAGGCTTTGTATGTATATTTGCTTAGAGCTAATATGCTTAGTAAATGAATAAATAAAAAGGTTACAGCACAATTCAATAAACGTGGGGCCTATTAAGAACACAGAAGCTGAATTTTGGGATAACCAATATAAATTTTTTCATGACTTAATTCATAAAATGTATATAAATTTGATTCGTAATGTATATCTTCCAAAAACATTTTCTTTCACACACACACTGACCACTGTACCACCCCTATACCTCCTTCTCCCCACAAGGAGCTACCCACAGCATCCCTGCCCCACCTACGACCTAACAGTGGTTCATACCTGGTTGGAAATTTGTCGCAACTTATTACGATCATCAACAAATAATTAAGCACAGAATATGCATTTAAAATTGATAGGTGCTGGTACTGAATACACATACATACATACATATATACATACATACATAAATACAAAAATGAATATATATCCCTAACACACTGTTCAAATCTCAGTTTGATGATCCACTCGGGCACACTACTCTATCAAATTTCTCTTCCTATTATTTTGTTAAATTTTTAGAGTATATCTACTTATTTTAATATTGTTACTGTACTTTTAAATACTTTAGTTTTATTTGTTTCCTTTCCTCACTGAGCTACTTCCCCTGTTGGAGCCCCTGGGCTTATAGCATCCTGCTTTTCCAGCTAGGGTTTGTAGCTTAGCAAGTAATAATAATAATAATAATAATAATAATAATAATAATAATAATATATTCCTAAGTTTGAATTCGTTATTAAATACCATTGTGGTTGATATTTACATAGATATATACATATTCAGCTTTTTCTCAAGTTACAAAAATTCGAAAAAAAATTAACTCCGAATTCCCTCTACGAGTTGGGACATAATTCAAATATCACGAGACTGAAAAAACAAGTCTCCATTGAAATTAGCATATGTGCCAAAACCGAAGCACCAATAGTAAGTGGGTCCTGGTTTAAATCATGGACACAAATTTCGTAGTTCGCAGATCATTAACAAAGATTTTGTGTACTGAAGAAACTCACGTATTACTTATAACCAATTTTGGTTCACAGATCAATTTTGGACATTAAAAAAACACCTCAAAAGGTAAGTTAACAGTTATCTTTACATATAGGTAACAAGGTTGAGTGGGCCGATCAGGTAACGTCCCTGACTGGTGAACACCAGACTAGGGTTTGAGTCCCGCTCAAACGTGTTAGCTCCTTTGGTTGCTGCAACCTCACCATCCTTGTGAGCTAATGATGGGGGGGGGGGGGCGGGGTTTGGGGGAGCATATAGGTCTAACTGCTGAGTTATCCTTTGTCATAGCTTGGATGAAGAGGGGATTGGGGGCTGATCATATGTATCTCTAGGGCATTGTCTATTCGATAGGGCAATGTCACTGTTTACTTGCCTCTGCCATTCATGAGCGGCCTTTAAACATTGAAGACGTGTAGATTCTCAGTCTTCCTACCTTGAGCAAACACAGACGAGGAACTAATAGTACTTATAATAAGATTTATGCCATAACTAATGAGGTGATTACAGTTGTTTGTCGACTGGATTATGAACTATTTAGCTAATGCAATTATTTCATGCAAATGAATTTGATCAACGATGGTATTTGGGGAAAAACATCGTTTATTCGAATAGGTTTAGAGACTGAATAAGCTTTGATTTAGTTTTTGAATGGGAATTATTATGTTATAAGTATTCTTCTTATTCGTGGTTGCTTGCATGATTGCTTGCAAGCAAGCAAACAATCACGCAAGCAAGTAAGCAACCAAGTAAGCAACCAAGCAAGCAAGCAATCTCACAAGCAAGCAGGCAAGCAAACAATCACACAAGCAAGCAAGCCAGCAAGTAAGCAATCAAGTCAACAAGTAAGCAATCAAGTAAGCAAGCAAGCAATCACACAAGCAAGCAAGCAATCACACAAGCAAGCAAGCAAGCAATCACACAAGCAAGCAAGCAAGCAATCACGCAAGCAAGCAAGTAACCAAGCAAGCAAGCAAGCAATCAAGCAATCACGCAAGCAAGCAATCATGCAAGCAAGCAACTAAGCACGCAAGCAATCACGTAAGTATGCAAGCAATCACACAAGCAAGCAATCAAGTAAGCAAGTAAGCAAGCAAGCAATCATGCAAGCAAGCAAGCAAGCAATCACGCAAGCAAGTAAGCAACCAAGCACGCAAGCAATCACGTAAGCACGCAAGCAATCACACAAGCAAGCAATCACACAAGCAAGCAATCAAGTAAGCAAGCAAGTAAGCAAGCAATCACGCAAGCAATCAAATAAGTAAATAAGTAAGCCAGTCAGTAATTGAGCAAGCAAGTAGGTAAGTAAGTAAGTAGGTAAGTAGGTAAGCAAGCAAGCAAGTAAGTAAGTAAGCAAGCAAGTAAACAAGCATATAAGCAAGCAAAAAAGTAACCAAGCAAGAAACAAGCAAAGTAAACAAGCAAGCTAGTAAGTAATAACTAAGTGAGTGAGTAAGAAAGGAAGTAATACATTTGACGAAATCTGAAGTATATTCTTTCGTTTTAGAATCACCAGCATAATGTCCACAGATTCTGCTATTTCTAATGCATAATATCTGTTCACCTTGCGTAAAAGGGTACAATTTGGTAGTAGGATGACCGATCACACCAAAAGATAGTTGCTATACGCAAAATGATACAGCCGGAGGTAACACGAATACATTTGCGTATCAAAGTTTGAACATGTAATCTCACTTCTCCCTTTACGGGAAGAATTGCCTTTTTAACCAAAAGTTTCTTTGTACAGTTCACAGCCGGACAACACTAGTCTGTCTTGCCTGTTTCCAGCAAAAGTGGACTAAAGTGTTTATCCCTAAATTGGCCAAGTAAAAAACAAACACAAGGTTTTCTATACTTTGCTGTTAAACATCAAATGATATGCCACTGTTGATCACAAAAACCAACAAACGAACATACTAAAAGTTGGTAAATATTCCCAGTAAAAAGTGATTTCCTATTTTTTTCCAACATCCTAAATGTTCCTTAAAATGCTTAGGAAGTTGTTGTTGTTGTTGTTGTTAAGCTAAAAATGTGGAGGCAAGCACATGAAGATCAAGGCATATATCCCTAACACTTGGTTCAAGTCTCTGCCCAGACAGAAGCTATTATCATTAATGAATTCTTGCTTGAGGGTCCACTCAGGAGCACTATTTTATCATATTTCTCTTCCTATTGTTTTGTTAATCTTTTTATAGTATATATATTTATTCTAATATTGTTACTGTACTCTAAATATTTTAGATAAGCAGAAAAAAGATAATTCAATGGATGGTAAAAGGAAGACAGGGTACAGTAAAACTGGGCTTGGATGACATCAAGAAAGTGGGATTTTGTCTCTAGAATCAAATTAACAAATAGAGATATGGACTCTTATCTATACAAATAGAAGTGGATCAGTACAAAGGTTAAAGGAAGGCTTAATAGAAGTGACATCAGATCTGCAATGGATTCGGTGGGGCTGACACACCTAGTGATTTCGAAGGCCCAAGATAGGAGAAGGTAAGTGGTAAAAATATGAATGTTGAAATGGATGTGCAGAGTTGAAAATTAATATAAGGGGCCAAGTGGATGTTGTGGGAGTTACTTACGTATTGAGAGAGCCGTTTTATAAAGTGAGAAAAGTGGCCAAAATTTGGATAAAGTTAATAAACGTGAAAAAAATGGCAGTGCTGATATTCTGAGAAATACTAGTCGAGATGTTTGTGAAATCGTGAGAATGAAAACGTGAGAGGAGACACAAAAGCCTGGATGAAATTGGAATAACTTCTTTTATACTACAAGCAAAAAAATGTATCGTATTGGTAGGAAAAGCACAGAATACTGGAATAAAAACTGCATTTGGTCTATAAACAATGGACAAAGGATGTACATTGGGACTGGCAGGAAGAATTTAACCAAACACTTTTAAATTTAGTATTAAAAAGTTATTTAAAGATTGAATGATACTTCAACAGCCTGAAAAACAGGAGTGTTCGACTTTTAATGTTCTCACACAAAAAATATCTTATTTCGTTAACCACTTACCTATAATTAATGCAGTGTATATCATTAGCTCGGTTGCTGCAGAGAGTCGGGCAGAGAGAGGAAGGGCTAGACATAATTGCCGATCTCCTTTGGGATATGCCCCTTGCATGATGATCATTATTATTATCTTGCTCTAGAGTCTTGTGGTCTTCAGAAGGGACATTTGAGATAGGCCCCGAAAGATTCTCATCTTCTATCTTCTTGAGTAGTGTGTCCAGCTTCTGAAAAATGAAATGAATTAATATTCTAGTAATTTAATCCGTCAATATAATCAGTCATTCCATATAAAATAACATTTATAGTATTGAGAGAGAGAGAGAGAGAGAGAGAGAGAGAGAGAGAGAGAGAGCTTTGTTACAGCATCAGTATCTGAATGATTAGAAATAAAAAATTGGAAAGCAAATGCATCAGGAAACTCATTTCCCAAAACAAAACTTTAAAGTTATTTTATCAATTTACTTCTAACTTTTTTACTACTACTGCAACAAGCAGGTTTCCTGTTCCTCGTTAGTCACAAGGTGCAGGGCACTACAGTATAATTTCTAGAAAGTTTATTGTCAATAGTTACCTCGTACATAAATATTTGACAAGTATCATATTGTATCCTAAGTAGCAGGAATATAGTAATGTTTAAAAAGCTATATACATAAATTACCAATGAGTTAAATGGAAGTATAAGCTACATAAAGCATCGAAATTTTAAATGTTATGGAATAGATTTATGAATTAATACGAACGAAAACGTAAATAAGGCTATATTAAACAAGCATGGGAGAGAATTTGTTATTGATATTGAATATATGGAGACGGATTGATGATAAATACACGGGTTTAAAATTCAGGTCAACATCCAAAAATACCCCGCTAATGTTGCTCCCAAAACTTTAATGCAAAGGACATTCACAGTGATTAATGCGACTCGTATCCCCCCCCCCCCTCTCTCTCTCTCTCTCTCTCTCTCTCTCTCTCTCTCTCTCTCTCTAACTGTTAAATTAGGGAAAGGTTTGAGGACTGCGAACTGTTTTTTTTATATACTTCAGGACAAAACCATGAAAATTTGAATTGTTTAACTTTCGAAGGGACCATTTCTCTCTCTCTCTCTCTCTCTCTCTCTCTCTCTCTTCCCCTCTCTCTCTCTCTCTCTCTCTCTCTCTCTCTCTCTCTCTCGTTTTCTAGACCATCTAGCTAGGTTCAGTTACTATCCCCCCACCTTACGTAGGCCACAGGCTCTTGCATTGCCGGCCAACAAAAGACTATCTAATTAACCATCTCCTTAACTTATAGCAAGAACTGTATTAACTAATTTTAGAATTTTGACCTCATGAAGATTAATATAAAGATGAATATCATGATTAGCGCTATGTTGAGGTCATTAATGAGGTAACAGAATAGGAGAGAGAGAGAGAGAGAGAGAGAGAGAGAGAGAGAGAGAGAGAGAGAGTATGTTCTTCAGCAAACGCAATAGCCAACGCTAAAGCGCTACAGAAAGTCGAATCCCTTCATTTATTTATATCTTGCATGCAAGCTTGTGTTTCCTGGATAGGAAAGTGACTAAAAAAAACTTAGTTCTTGAAAAGGACGTAAAATTCGAATATATCAGGAAAAAGTAACAACCATAGCAGTTCCTTCAAGATTTCTTGATGGGATGGTGCAAAATTTTCTAATAAATATCTTACCTAAATACATTCTAGTGATATCGAATCTATGATATGTTAGCATAAGTATGCTTATCACACTTATGGGTGTTTAAAGACTTGGATTTAGACTTATTTACATTTAGATTTGCTGGTAAAGAATAGATTTGACTAAACTTGTTTCGAGGGAGAAATTTGAAAAGAGAAAACACGTGTTAAGAGGATAAGTGGGGTTTGTTACACTGTGAAATTCATGGAAGGCATGCACAATCATACAGTGCCTATTAAGAGTGAAAAAAAAAAAAAAACAGCAATAGACGTGAATAACCTATATCGTCAATAGGAAATGTTAAAGAAAAAGGCTCCCGGTTGTCCATAATGACGAAGAACTAGCTGATATATTTCTAGAAATTTTCTAAAACAACAAATATATTGTAAGTTGTTGTTGGTGATAGCTCGTCTCACTGTCATTACAATATAGTTTTATCTTTAGAGGATATTCAAATTCAGATTAGTGTTAACTAGACCTGCAAATAAGATACGAGACTTAATAGTATGTCAAATGAAATGTCGGGATTTTTAAGGGACTAAGAGAACAAATCGAGTGGCCCAGTCTTGCAGAAGGCAAAGCAATCTAAAGCAAACGAACTCACGAACAAGTGATTGATCTGATGCTAATATCCAAAGTAACTGGTGTAGTAAACCTTTACATTCTGAAGTATATTATTTCGAGAATAATAAATACGAGTGTAAATATCCACAATCTGAGACAGTGGCTACAGCCACACCCATTCTGAAATTATCTCGATTATCAGGACTTTCGTATATACAAACCTATTTAGAATCTATCCTTCATGCCAAAAGGGCTAGATTATGTCACTTTTGAACTATTAATCAGACATTTGAGAAATATGAAACATTGCTGGATAACCAGTCACTATACAGATAATTATATTCTACAGAGAAAACTATATGCAGTATTTCAAATATGATTTACTTGCTATAGTGGATGACGACAGATGTGGTGTTTTTTTGGGTCCTATCACACAAATATTACTCATTACGGGACCTAGAAGATTAGTTTGTTATATATATTCTTTAGTATATCAAAGCGTATTAGTTTGACGTTTGACGGCTGTTTTCCGGTCCCATATACAGCAGGGGAACCCTACTCTCTACAGGACTTCCACGGTCGTTATATCATCAACAACAACAACAAATTCAGCAGTTTCTATTCCACTGCAGATCAAAGACCTCAGACATATCAATTCATGTCTGGGGTTTGGCCACAGTCTTTTCCTCAGCACGCTGACCAATTATGGATTGGTGATGGTGAGAGACTTTGGTCTGATCCTTCACAGCAAACTAACCTAGTATGGGTTGTCATGACTAGTACAGCTTTGCTCATGGCGATATACAAACCCTTTCACCACATAAAGGTCTCCCTACTGTTATTAACATCTCAAGAAAGACTTCGAATTAAAACAACAGAAGTACTGGTCCTTCATAACTACCCTTAGAAAAGTCAAAATACTTTCATTGCTGATTATTGTAGATCAATTAAAGTAATATATTTCCTTACATAGAAAATAGCTTAATGTCAAGTGGCAAACTATTTATAAACACTACCATTTCCCACAATCGCATAATTGACAAATATCTAAACTAGTCAAAGATGAAATGTAGTACACACACACAAAAAGTTTATAGTCACGCCTTCGGTTCAAGTTGCTTAGTCCACGAAGTATCAAGGGCAGTATTGACGCATTTTGCAATCTTGTTGATCACTAATAACTAGTTTTGTTTCATCAAAATGATATTGCCTTGAGAAATTTCTACATGGAACTATTCGTCATTTATTAATTAAAATTCAATGCATGCAAAACAAAATTAGCTTATTGCCTTTACATTAAACTAAATAAGAATTCCTATATTTAGATTACAAACAGATCTAAAAAAATATGTTAATGAGGGTTTAATACAAATTAAGTCTTATCAATAAAGGCTTTCCAATGAACATTTTCTCAAATATCAGAATTACACAAGAAATTTGACTTAACTTTTTACGATTTTGCCAGAACCAACACATGAAAACTAACAGTAATTATCTCATTGCAAATAAAGCGAGGATAAATACTAAATCTAAATAATACCTCGGGTTCAAAACGAAAGCCTTTGACAATAAACACGAAATGTGTGATATGCAAAATATCTTAGAATGTACACGATGAACTGACCTTGTAGCTCTGCAGGGCGTAGGTGTCCTCTGAGTGTGACAGGGGCAGAAAAGAAAACAGCCCTTCAAGTTCATTAATGGGACCAAATGCATCAGAAAATCTTTAGTTTTTTTTCATCAAAATGTCGCCAGTAATTTCCCCCTGAAGGTAATCATCGCTTAGTAACAAAATTAATTCATGCAAAATAAATACAACCGTTCTCCCTGATACTAAACGAAGACTGTTGGTATTAATTACTAAATAAGGCTTCCCATTTTCAGATTATAAACGGACTTTTTTGAAAACTCACTGACAACGAGTAGACCCGCCCTTTTAGACGAACAAAAAAATATGCAGAAAACCAGTTCTGTCTGGTTGGTCGAAAAATAGGCAAGGAACACCCCCCCCCCCCCCTTTACAGTATGAGTTAATTGGTCATTAACTGCTAATGGAATATGAGAAAAAAAGATAGTTGCATACAAAATTAATCGCTTTTATAAAGGTTTTCCCAAAAATATTTTTTAAAAATCTAATAAAAAAGCCGTGTTTCAACTTTGACTTTTATCACGGTAATTTCCTACTTTGATTTAGACTGAATTTCAATGCATTGGTGGTATAGAGTCCTTTAAAGATCAAAATTAAGCCTATTATTCTACCAACCACTTCTGTGTAAGTGCACGTGATGAGATGACATGAGGCTGACTTAGTCTAAACTTACAAATAATTTATATCTTGGGATACACCTCCGAATATTTAATATTTCAATAGATTTGAGAGAGAGAGAGAGAGAGAGAGAGAGAGAGAGAGAGAGAGGAGGGGGGGGTTATTTATAAACAATACCATTTCCCACAATCACAAAATTAAAAAAAATCTAAACTAGTTACAGATGAAATATAGTACACATCTATAAAAAGTTTATAGTCACGCCTTCAATTCAAGTTGCTTAGTCCACGAAGTATTAAAGCCAGTATTGACGCTTTTTGCAATCTTGTTGATCACTAATACCTAGTTTGGTTTCATCAAAATGATATTGCATTTAGAAAACCGCACATAAAACTACTCATCCTTTATTCATTCAAAAGTTAATACAAGCAAAACAAAATTAACTTATTACTTTTACATTAACCTGAATAAGGCTTCATATTTTCACATTACAAACGGATTTGAAAAAAAAAAATGAGTAGGTCCGTAACGAAGAGTAAATATGTTGAAAACTTTTTTTTGACTGACTGGTCGAAAAACAGACTAGGGAAATACAGCCACCCCCCCCCCCACCCCCGCACAATTACAGTAAGAATTTAGTCTTTAAATAATGCTTTGTTTATGCTTGCCCACAAGTAAAAAATATTGATGATGGTTTAATACAAAATAAGTCGTATCAATAAATGCTTTCCCAAGAATGTTTTCTCAAATATGAGAATTAAACAAGAAATTCGTCCTAACTAATTACCATTTAGCCAGAACCAACACATTAAAACCGATATCTACAAGTAAATAAATCTAGGATATATACTATATGAAATATTACCAGGTTCAAAATGAAAGCATTTGACAATATATACAAGTATTGTATGATAGACTAAATACCTTAGAATATATACACGATAATAATAATAATAATAATAATAATAATAATAATAATAATAATAATAATAATAATAATAGGGAAGTGGGGAAAATGGGGAAAGGAAAAGTACGATGATGATGATGATGTTGTTGGAGTATTATAGCCAACTTTTGTAATTTAGGAGTGTCCTCCTTTTAGAAGAGCTGCTATATAAAGCCAATTGGTGGCTGCAAGACTTATTAAACTCCTACCTTCAGTAAACAAGAAATTCCTCCTAATTACGATTCTGTAACCAACATGTGAAAACTAATAGGAAATATCTACATGGAAATAAATCTAGGATAAATACTAAACTAAATAATACCTGTTTCAAAATGAAAGCATTTGGCAATAAACACGAAATGTGTTGTGATATATAAGAAAAACCTTAGAATGTACACGATGAACTGATATTGTAGCCATAGGTCCTGTGTGACAGGACCAGAAAAACAGCCCTCTACGTAAAGTTCATGTATGGACCCTACTGCATGAGACACCATTTACTGTCGCTGGATAAATACATTCTCACCACACACAAAAATAAAAACATTACTCATACACAAGATACATTAATATTAATATTTAAGAAAATTCATGATTATTGCCAGATGAGCAACTCATACAAGAGTGTCTATGTTACCTAGAAAGGCAAAAATTATGTAACAAGTAATGTGGAATTTGATACGTAAATTGTAACTTTGAATAGAGATTCACACTGCTGTATGACGTTACAGTCTACATTATACGATTGTGAAACCGATGCTCAACCATTTTGAGTCGTTCTTTAACACAATTTCAAATGTGAACAATTAAAAGTCATTAAAAATATGTACTCAGTCAGATTATAATTATAATTGTTGTAGCATCGCCACTCATTTTATCATGGTTAAAAAACCAGAACTGATCCTTTATAATCACTACAGAAGTCAAAATATTTGTGCTGATAATTATTACAGAGAAATTTAGGCCTTCGATTCAAATTGCCCAAACCATAAAGTAATCATTTAGTAATAAAATTAATTAATGCAAAACAAATTCAAATTTTTACCTTAATACTAAACGAAGACTTAGTATTAATTACTGAATGAATCTTCCCATTTTCAGATTAAAAACAGATTTTGTGGAAATTCACTGACAACGAGTAGGCCAGCCCTCTTAAAGAACAAATATGCAGAAAACCAGTTCTGTCTGGTTGGTCGAAAAACAGGCAAGGAACCCCAATCCCCCTTACAGTAAGAGTTAATTGGTCATTAACTAATGAGGTAATTAAACGTCTGCTATTGGAATATGAGAAAAAACACGATTTTCATACAAAATAAATCATTTCTATAAAGGTTTTCAAAAGAATAATTTCTAAAAATCTAAATAAAAAGCCGTGTTCCTTCTTTGGGCCTTTATCACAGGAATTTCCTACTTTGATTTAGACTGAATTTCAAATTATTCGTGATATAGAGTCCTTTAAAGATCAAAAAGAAGCCTTTATTCTAACAACCACTTCTGTGCAATTGTACGCTATGAGATGACATGAGGCTGACTTAGTCTAAACTTACAAATGATTTATATCTTGGGATACACTTCCGAATATTTAATATTTCAATGGATTTGATGCTGAGAGAGAGAGAGAGAGAGAGAGAGAGAGAGAGAGAGAGAGAGTGAGTTATATAATAAGTGTTAATGCAACCTTTACAAACTAATAAATTTTATTCCTTGAAAAGGACACAAGAATAGATAAAGAAAAGTAACTGATTTATTTAAAGATTTTTTGATGTCATTTTAAAAAGATTCCTAATAAATTTCTTGCTTAAATACATTCCAGTGATATTGAATCTATGATATACGAGAGACAAGTATACTCAATACACTTATTAGTGTTTAAAGACATTCAAATTATATGGATTTGCTGGTAAAGAATATATTTTACTAGACTTGTTTCGATGAGAGAAAAAACTACCTTTAAGTGGAGTTTGTTACAAAATGAATGATGAAGATAATGAGTGCCAAGCATGATTTACTAGAGGAGGTAGGATAAAAGGAATACACAGCCATAAAGGGCCTATTAAGATGGAAGAAGCAGCAACAGAAAGGAATAAGCTATATATAGCAGTCTTCTAAAAGGTTGAAGAAAAATGCTACCGTGTGTACATTGTGACCAAGAACTAGCTGATAAATTTCTAGAAATTCCAAAAAGCAAAATATAAAAAAAAAGCAATGGGATGTTTTGCGGATATTCAAATTCAGATTGGTGTTAAACCAGACCCACAAATATGATTGGAGTTTTAATGATGAAGTCATCAGGATTTTTAAGGGGTCTAAAAAACAAATCTTTTATTTTATCTGATGGTAATATCTAAACTAAGTAGAGTAGAATATTTTCCATAGTCTTACTGATATTTAAATATCCACAATCTGAGACAGTGGCTACAGCCACACCCATTCTGAAAAGTGCTCTCGATTCTCAGGACTTTCGTACATACATAGTTATTCCGCATGTATCCTTCATAGCAAAAAGGCTAGAATATATCATTCTTGAACTATTAGTTTGTCCTTTGGGAAGTATGAAACATTGCAGGATAATCAGTCACTATACAGATAATTATATTCTACAGAGAAAACTATATGCAGTATTTCATATATGATTTACTTGCAATAGTGATGACAGATGTGGTCATTTTCTGGGTCCTATCACACAAATATTACTCATTACTAGACCTAGAAGATTAGCTAGTTATATATATTCTTTAGTATATGAAAACGTATTAGTTTGACGAATGACGGCTGTTTTTCCGGTCCCATACAGAAGGGGTACCCTACTCTCTACAGGACCTCCACTGTCGTTTTATCTTGTTCGTTCAGAGTATTCAACATAGCAAAGCACGTATTGCTCATTTACTGTAAAATGATCCCAGTCAAAGGACAAGCAGAATAAGAAAGTCTTCAGTTTCCTCTTGAAAGCCTTAATGTCTTCAATCATTCGGATGTCTCGTGGGAGCTTATTGTATTGTGTGTTCATTTTACAATCCTTAATATCGAAGCACTTAAAAAAAATCTCCAGTTTCCTATTGAGAGCCTTAATATCTCCATTAATTTTGGTATCTAGTGGGCAATTGACAGCACCAAGATGAATGCAATAGATTTCCAATTAATCAACATATGAAAAATAATAGAATAGTAATTATCTCAAAGAAACTAAAACGGAAATAAATTCAAAATCTAAATAGTACCTCGGTTTCAAAACGAAAACATTAAAAGTTCACCTATTGGCCAAACTATACGAGAGGCTATTTACAGTGGCCAGTACGGGCTAGAGTCTAGATCTCTAACCAAACTCTGAACCATAAAGAAACCATTATTATAACAAGACAATTTATGTGTTAGGAAAAGCCATGCTTATTACAAGATGAGCAACACATCATAGGTAGCCTACATCAGCTGGAAACACAAACATTATTCAATATAGACACAAACTTTAGAATTTGGTTCTTAGATAATAATTTCAAATAAAGAGTAACACTATTGCAGGGTGTCAAAATTACCTACATTTTATAGCTATGGAAGCAATGCTCATAAGAAACACTTTTGATTAGTTTCGTACCACATTGCCAAATGAGAAAATTTAATTCATAAGTACCCCAGTATCTATGCACTATTAAATTTGTACTTAGTTGGATTACAACAACAACAACAACAACTTCAGCCGTTTCTGGTCCAATGCAGAACAAAGACCTCAGACATATCAATTCATGTCTGGGGTTTGGCCACAGTCTTTTCATCACCACGCTGACCCAGTGTGGATTGGTGATGGTGGGAGACTTTGGTCAGATAGCTCACAGCAAACCAACCTAGTATGGGTGTCCCTGACTAGTACAGCTTTGCTCATCGTGGCGATATGCAACACCTTTAACCACGTAAAGGTCTCCCCACTTAAAATATCTCAACCAAGACTTCGAATTAAAACAACAGAAGTACTGGTCCTTCATAACTACCCTTAGAAAAGTCAAAATACTTTCATTACTGATTATTGTAGATCAATTAAAGTAATATATTTCCTTACATAGAAAATAGCTTAATGTCAAGTATCAAACTATTTATAAACACTACCATTTCCCACAGTCTCAAAATTGACAAATATATCTAAACTACAGGTAGTTACAGATGAAATGTAGTACAGACATATAAAAAGTTTATAGTCATGCTTTCAATTCAAGTTGCTTAGTCCACGAAGTATTAAGGACAGTATTGACGCTTTTTGCAATCTTGTTGATCACTATTAACCAGTTTTGTCTCATCAAAATGACATTGCCTTCGGAAATTTCCACATGAAACTATTCATCAGTTATTAATTCAAAAGTTAATATATTCAATACAAAATTAGCTTATTGCCTTTACATAACTAAATAAGGCTTCATATTTCTATATTTAAAACCAGTTTAAAAAAAATCACTGACAACGAGTAGGGCTGTCTTCTTAACGAAGAGCAAATATGTTGAAAACCACTTTTGCCTGACTGGTCGAAAAACAGACTAGGGACCTCTCCACACCCTTTACAGTACGAGTTTAGTCATTAACTAATGCTTTGATTACACCTGCACACTAGTGAATGATAGAAAAATATTGATGAAGGTTTAATACAAAAGACGTATCAATAAATGCTTTCCAAGAAATATTTTCTCATAAATATCAAAATTACACAAGAAATTCCTCCTAACTTCTTACGATTCTGTATCCAACATGTGAAAACTAATAGTAAATAACAACATGTAAATAAATCTAGGATAAATACTAAAAGAAATATCGCCTGTTTCAAAACGAAAGCATTTGGTAATAAACACTACATGTTGTGCAATATAAGAAAAACCTTAGAATGTACACGATGGACTGATATTGTAGCCATAGGCCCTGTGTGTGACAGGACCAGAAAAACAGCCCTCTAAGTAAAGTTCATGTATGGACCCTACTTTATGAGACACCATTTACTGTCGCTGGATAAATACATTCTCACCACACACAAATAGGAACAAAACATTACCCATACACAAGATACATTAATATTATCATTTAGTAAGTCACGATCATTGCCAGATGAGCAACTCATGTAAGAGTGTCTATGTCACCTAGAGAGGCAAAAATTATGTAACAAAGACGTAATTGTGAAATCGATTCGAAAACTGTAACTTGAAATAAAAATTGCCACTGCTGTGTGATGTTACAGTCTACATTGCATGATTGTGAAATCAATGCTCAACCATTTAAGAGTCGTTCTGTACCACAATTTCAAATGTGAAAAATTAAGTTAAGAATATATACGCTGTTAGATTAAAATTATAATTGTAGTAGCATCTCTATTAATATTATAGTTGTTAAAAACAGAAGCACTGATCATTTTACATATACAGTTCTGCATTTTTTTTCTGCTAATTATTACAGAAAGTCACACCTTCGATTCAAATTGCCTAATCCCCAAAGTATGTCTTTCAGTATTGAAGATTTAGGCAACCATGTGGATCACTAATAAAAAGGTTTTAATATCAAAATGATAATGTAGCCTGTAATTTCACCATGAAGATAATCACTTAGTAACAAAATTAATTCAACTTTTTCCCTTGATACTGAACAAAGACTGTTGGTATTAATTACTAAATAAGGCTTCCCATTTTCAGATTAAAAACTTATTTTTTTTTAGTTTTCACAGTTCACTGACATCGAGTAGGCCCGTCCTCTTAAACGAAGAACAAATATGCAGAAAACCAGTTTTGTCTGGTTGGTCGAAAAACAGGCAAGGAATCCCGCCCCCCTTACAGTAAGAGTTAATTGGTCATTGACTAATGAGATAGTTATACGTCTGCCAATGGAATATGAGAAGAACACGAGTTGCATACAA
>NW_027171733.1:60000-62500 GCF_036898095.1 Palaemon carinicauda
AGACACGAATAAAGACATGTCTGAGGCCTTTGTCCTGCAGTGGACTAGAAACAGCTGTTTCTAATCCAGTGCAGGACAAGGGTCTCAGACATGTCCTTATCCATATCTGGGGTTTGGTGGGTTTTCATCACCACGCTGACCAGTGTGCATTGGTGATGGTGGGTGATTTTTGTCTGATCCCTCACAGCAAACCTACCTAGTATGGGTAACCCTGACTAGTATAGCTTTGCTGATCATGGCGATACACAAACCCTTTCACCACGTTAAGGTGTTCCCACTCAGAAAGCATATATATATATATATATATATATATATATATATATATATATATATATATATACATATATATATATATGATATATATATATGTATATATATATATATATATATATATATATATATATATATATATATATATATATATATATATATATATATATATATATATATATATATATATATATATATATATATATATATATATATATATGTTAGTTGGAGAACCTTAACAGCAAACCGGGAAGACTGTCAAGTAATGCCTACAGTGCATTGCGTGAGGTGTACTGAATGCACTATTCTCCATGAAATAAATCAAGGGATATGGGAACTAAGTAAAAACAATAGTAATATCGCTTATATCAAAATAAATTTCCAAAATTTAAATTATGTTAGATCAAGTACTTATCATTTTGAAAAAAATCTCAAAATTCGAATTAATAAAATCTATAACAACAACAACAACAGCAGCAACAACAATAATAAATGTACCTGTCTCTAGGACATTGTCCTGCTCGATAGGGCAATGTCACTGTCTCTTGCCTCTGCCATTCATGAGTGGCCTTTAAACCTTTAAAACAACGAAGGAAATTTTTTTTTCAAAACCATGGCTTCGCTACATAAATACATCGGGCCAATCTCCATTGGTCTTTTAAAAGACGAAATGTGAAGAAAAAATCGAATCACAACGGAAGGCTATATTTAAATCCATTGTTTCCCAGAATGTTTCGTTCTAAAATCGAATCGTTTGATCATATAACTCCCGAGATGATGTTCTTTCGACTTCGCCACATAAAAACTTAAAATGATTCGATAAGTCTGTTCAGATATTAGATATTTTTTCTTATAATTTATATATCATCAACATATATATATATTCACACGGAAGTGATTAATTTCGTGGTATTCCTTAAAACAAAAATTACCGATTATTTAATCTATAAACGAGTTTTCAGCACCATCTGATGGCAAACAAGAGAACCATTTTCGGGCAACAGCACTTTTAAACGGAAGGGGAAGAAGGGTCTTACACAACACTGATTTTTGTCATTTTCTCGTGAGATATCCTTCTATATATATATCTCCTCACTTGTATTTGTATATTAATTGATTTATTGTTTTACGGTATTGATGTATTGTGACGGATAGAATGAAAGTTATAACTTTTAAAGTTACATAGACTTTAATTTCACCCTAAACCAATAATGGATTTTCCCCGGAAGGCCGACTTTAATTTTTCCCCTAAATCATCAATGGACTCGCCCACTATAGACGAAATGAATACCCTAAACTACGAACAAAAGACGATGTAATATATTGAAAATAACAAATAAACGGACTCTTTGATCCGATGATCCCCACCCAGGTATCATACAAACATCACGTTCGAATCCTAGGGGGATTTATCCATGAATGTTGTGTTGGTTTTCCCTAAAATCCTGGGAGATTTATTCCTGAATCCTCTGGGTGTTTCCCCTAAAATCCAGGGGGATTTGTCCAAATATCCTGGTACCTTATTCCACGAATACTGTGGGGGTTTACCACAAAATCCTGGGTGGATTTACCCCAAAATTCGGGTGAATTTACCAAAAAATACTGGGGGATTTATAAACGAATCCTGTAGGGGTTTACCATAAAATACGTGGGAATTCACCCCAATATCCTGGCGGATTTATCCCATAATCCTGTGGGTGATTCAACCAAAAAACCCGTGTAGGATTTAATCCCGAACCCTTGGGGTCTGAATCCTTGGGGAGATTTTACCCAGAATCCTTGAGGATTTAACACTGAATCCTGGGGTATTTAAACATGAAATATGGGGATTTAACCACGAAACCTTTGGGATTTAACAACGAATTTTGGGAATTTAAGAACGAATCCTAGGTGGATTTAACCACGAATTCTGGAGAATTAACCATAAATTCTGGGAATCTAACTACGAATCCTAGGATGATTTAACCACAGTCCCTAGGAGATTTAACTACAACTCCTAGGGGATTTGACCACAAATTCTGGGAATTTAACCACGAATCCTTGGGGGATTTAACCACAAATTCTGTATTTAACACCATATCCTAGGACAATTTAACCATGAATTCACGGGATTTAACCACAAATTCTGGGAATTTAACCATGAAACCTAAGGGGATTTAATCACGAAACCTGGGAATTTAACTACAAATCATGATAATTCAACCACAAATTCTGGAAATATAGCTACGAA
>NW_027171733.1:70000-72500 GCF_036898095.1 Palaemon carinicauda
TATGACGAGTTAAATGATAAATCATCAAAATTATTCCTAGAAGTTTTGGCACTGAAGAAATGCCGCAAAATTAGTGTTATTGTGACAACCAGACCTGAATTTGAGGAGAGATTCAACAATCAGGTGAAATCTGATTACACAACTGTGTCTACAATTAGTCTTGAGGGAATTCCAAAGAGGAAGAGAGAAGAGTTTGTATGCAAGTATTATGCAGTATTGGGGTCAGCCAATTCTCCTTTGCAATCATTAGATGAACTGTTACAGTATCTGAGGAAAACAATGCACACTATGCATGAGGTGTGGGGACTACCCTTAAATCTCGCTCTTTTAACAGTTCTGTGGATGATTAAACCAGACGTTATAAGCAACATCACCACTGAAGCTGAGCTCTACTGGCAATTTCACCTTTTGTCTCTAACAAAATTGAAGGAGCGTTTGGCGAAACACCCGAAAACAGCTTTCTTAGAACCAACTTCAACTAAGATTGGAACCAAGAAGTTTGTTGAGAAATTATGTGGTGAATCATTCAAAGCATTACAAAATGATGATATCAATATTCCAGAATCCACCATCAATAATTTGTCTGCCTTTTGTCTTAGTTTGGGATTGCCAGCCGAAGAGCTAACTGGCGCCTTCCTGAAGAAAGTGACCACTTCCCAAGGCTCCTTTCATTACAGTTTCCCGCATAAAGGGATAATGGAATTCATGGCAGCTCTGTTTTTCCCTATGAAATTGACAAACCAATGCTGGGACCAATCTGTAAACACGGCCACACTTACAAATATCTTTGAAATGCTTCTTGAAGGGAGTCTCCCTGAAAAGCTTCACAAATATCAAAATATGCTGATACATATGATCAGCCTACTCCATGTGGGTGACGGGGACGAGATGAAGGTGTCAGAAGATGCCAAGATTGAGGCACTGGAACTCCTAGTAATGTCGGGAGTGAACGACAAAAACTCTGTATTAAGAGTATTGAAGAATATCAAATGTGATCATTCTTCTTTAAGATGGATGGCACAGAGTTTCAAGTTGTTTGGTAAAGACACCAGAATTAAAGATTCTACAATTGATGCGTACATTGCCCTCCTTAGAGCCACAGATGCCCCTCTCCCAAACAGAGAGGAAATTGATATCTCAATATACCTTGATGGCACTGATGGGTTAGTTGAACTACAAAGGCAACTTTGCCGGCATCTCATCAACCCATCACGGATAGAACTAAATAACCATTTCAAAGGAGATTCAGAGCCGACCGTAGAAGAGAGAGAGTCAATCAAGAATCTGCTCACAAATGAGTAAGTGATCATTATTTCACAGTTATTTTGAATATTGTAAGATACATATAATAATCAAATAACTTTATGACAATACACTGGTACATGAGCATTCATACAAACATATGCACATGCACACATATATAGGCCTATTGATAAAGAGAGAGAGAGAGAGAGAGAGAGAGAGAGAGAGAGAGAGAGAGAGAGAGAGAGAGAGAGAGAGAGAGAGAACTCATAACCTGTAGTATAAAAATCCCCTTGAGTCTTGTAAACAATATATTTTATATTGTCAGTATCATCATTATCATCATTGTCACAATTAGACTCATAATATGTCGGCTAAACATAAAAAAGTCCCGATTTTAATTTCTAATTTTTCGTTAATATTAATTTCCATATTCTACGAAATTATTCTTTTTAACTTTTTATTTTCGTCATCATCATCATCATCATCATCATCATCAACTTGATAATAAAATTGCCAATCAAATCCAATAACTATTTCTTTCTTTTCTTTTCTTCTCTTTGGAACAGTTGTAAGATTTACTTAGGCATCTGGGACCCAACGTTCCAAATCCCTCCAAATATTAGAAGTCTTTATGTAAGGCATCTAGACCAACCCAGCCTCGACGCCTTCTGTCGATCTTTGGAAAAGACAAAAGAGAATTACTTTTTAGGTAAGAATTTTCTCTGTTTCTTTCCTCATCCTGTCATTCATTGTTAATATCGTTGTCATCATTATCAATATTATTGTTAACATCATTGTTATCATCATTATTACTGTATAGATGTAGAGCGTTATATTAGAGGTCTCAATCAAGTATTAATTTTTTTCACAAAAAAGGAAAATATTTTTTTCATCTGATTTGAAATTGATATGAAAGCTCTCAATGTTATGTTTTAATTCCTTTCCTTCCATATATTAAAAGGAAATGTTCCATTTATATGGTGTTGATTTCACTAATAGTGAAAGAAATGAATCCTAGTGATCATGATTGTAATGAATAGGAAACTGATATCACGTTTCTCAACGTTCTTCTTCTTCTTCTTCTTCTTCTTCTTCTTCTTCTTCTTCTTCTTCTTTCAGAGATTCGCTTCAGTGTCAACGACATCAGCAGCGTCAGTCGCCCCATCCCTTTCTTGGAGAAGAATCCAGGTGTCTATGTCTATGTCCACGACGTCAACGAAGAAGACATCGAGAAGGTTGGGGACATCCTTCGGAC
>NW_027171733.1:77500-82500 GCF_036898095.1 Palaemon carinicauda
ATTCTCTTAATGAATTTGCAGACAATGTCTGCATTCAGGAACCAGAATGTGACATCAGGGAGCAGCACCAAGACAGGTCTTCAATGCTTATCTCGGATTGATGGCGGTAATTACCAGACTCAGTCATTCCTTAGATTAGATCTTCTTTTTCTGTGTATAGAAATTCTTTTCGACAAGTCCTTTATTTTACTCTTTTTTTATCAGACAACTTGGTCAATACAAATAATATATTTATTACAAGTATATAATTTTCCGTGAACTTTTATCATACCTTTAATAATATATAATATTGAATAGATCTGCTCTGTCACTACACATTCTTATTAATTCAGTGTATCCATTTTGTTTTGCAATAAAAGATCAGAGTGATAATAAATCACAACATGATTTCTATTGCAGATATTTTATCTTTTGTATAGCACTTAAAGTTTGTGATGCACTCGTATGTTGATGCAATTTACTTTTTACAGATCAGATGAACTGGTACAACCGAACATTGACTGACTGACTTACTGGCTGACTGGTGCACATGGATATTGTTCATCGTCATCTGTTGGACTCAAGAGAAACTGATATGTTAGACCAATGTCAGTCAGACCCATTGAGTCAACTTCTGATGAGAAGAGAAGTAACACAGAACTGAGATGGACATTGCAGGAGAGAGAAAAAAAAAGATGAGGTAAGATTTTAAGCAAAAGACTTTGGAGTTACTACTGGAAATGAATCGACGGTAAGAAATAAAATCTGAGTTTATGTTCCTAAGGAATTAAATGGAGAAAGTAAAATTACCTTCCGTTCGGTAACTCTTGGAAAAGTTTTCCGTATTGTCCTTCTTATTGATACTATCATTATTAAGATTACTATTATTTTTGATGAATAAATATTTCTTTGATAATTTACTACATTAGACCTGTATTAGAACCTTTTTCTATTCCAGTACTTTCTTATATAGTTTCATTATATGGGTATCACTTACATAATTTGTCTTCAGGCATTAAGCAAGATGTATTAGATATATTTGTTTTTTTCACAAAAGATTAATTCTATGGTTATTACATACTTTCAAGAGAATTATTTTTTTAACTTCTTTTGGGATATTCCACCATTTCTTCAAATGTCACTTGCATCAGCCCTCTGGTGAGAGGTCATTCTTATACGACATCTTTTCTCGTTTTTTGTTTAGGAGTTTGAGCAGTCTGCATACAGCCAGTACTTGGGCTGAAGTGGAGAGTTTTTAAAGGCATTCTTGAGACATTTTTCGTATGGGCTGCAAAAATACAAGAGCCTGTGTATGGCCGGATGGTCCAGGCAATGTACTTAAACAACAGACATTATCTGCATTCTGGAAATAGAGTCTGACCTCAGGGAAAAGTAGGTCATCTCTCAAAGTATTAATTCCTTCACTTCTCGTCTCGGATCGATGTCAGTGAGTACCAGACACAGCCATTCCTTTACTTTGTCCTTCTCTAGAGTCATCTTCCTCTTCTTTTCACAGAGCCTTATTTCTTCAACTTCTATATTTTTCTTAAGATTTGTTGCTGGATGATTCGGTTGAGGCACAATTAATATTTCTAATTTTCACTTCTTGCGGCAGATTCAAAAAATGAAGGAGCATTTGAATGAAGGAGCCATTAGATTCCGGATTGTCCTTTGGAATGAAGGAGCCATTAGATTCCGGATTGTCCTTTGGAATGAAGGAGCCATTTGATTCCGGATTGTCCTTTGGAATGAAGGAGCCATTTGATTCCGTATTGTCCTTTTTAATGTAAATTTCTGAAGATTATAGAAATAAATAGGAAATATGAAATATGATATATTTCCTTTTGAACATTGTTCTATCATAAATGTAATGTGAAATCTAAAAGATATGATCCGTTTTGATGATCCATTCTTTCAGTTGCTATTTTATATACTACATGAGAATTTTTTAATATTAGCTTCATTTAATTGCAGATTCACATAATCAAAGAAGAGTAGTCTAGTCTCCTTGAGATATAAGACATGAACATTTTCTTCCCATCATATCATCTGGAATCCGGTTGGTTGATTAGATCCTCTTGACTGATCAACAACTCAAGAGAACTCGCCCGATCTCCTGTTTGATCACAGTCTTGATCTGAGTACCATTGGAGCTTAGCATTTGATCAGCAGACAAGTGAAGCGATCCAACTAATTCATATTTCTATAATGAATTATAATAAATACAAAATATTCCTTATTTCATTCGTATCACATACACCATCTTCATAATAAAATGAGGTAAGTTGAAAAAAAGTATAAAGCTGATCTTCTTATTTGCTATTTTTCATTCATACAGGATTTATTATTTTCAACATTAACCTATAGCAATATTTTTAGTAAGAAACTATTCTTCTGTGGCTGACATTAATATTGTGAATTAATGTTGTATCTAACTTTATATATCTTAGTTTCTCTTCCCAAAATGGGAGATGAAATTAATGAAACCCTGAAGCAAATCCCTCAGGATGATGGTGGCCCAAAGTACATGGTGATCAGTGAACTTGAATACTTGACTCTTTTGAGAATTTTATCACTTATTTCGAGGAATAAAGAACATGCATTTTGATACAGGACCCACCCATCAGTGTTCATTTTACCTCCTTCTCCTGTCTGCTTTTCTGTCCACCTGTACGTGCGTAATCTCCACAATAGGTCTTCAGGACTTCTCCTATCATGTATCATTCCACATGCTCTTCTCGGGAATTTCATTTCCACCACTCATATTATTATCTGCTCATCTTTATATCCAGTCATTTCTTGAAACCTCTATAAATACATTCCTAAATCCATAAGCCTTGTAATAACCTTTGATTCCTTCTAAAAGAAAAATCCACCTTCTTAACCTAACATCCGATGTTTCTTTCCACAGGAGTCTGATCCTAATGAGAAAAGTCCACAATAGTACAATGTCAGATTGATGCCAAGGTTAACAGTGCCCAAGGAAGGTCATGTAGTACGAGGCTCTCCACCTGCAGACTCCTGTCCTCAGCCTCCCAACTCTGTCTATGCCACATGACCTTCATTTCCCTCCGGCTCGATGGGTTAATTGTGGGAGAGCAAGGAAGCCAGTGCCAACTCTACCTTAATTCAAAGTGCTATCGATTTGATTCTTCCCTTGCATTTGGTGAAATTTACAATCTTAAAATTTGTTAGATAGTTAGAAATTTATTATATTTCTTCATTGGTACCAGAGGACAAGAGATTTTTCTTTCACAATTTATCTTTTTTTCAGAATATCTTAGTAGTGTATAATCTTTTTGTTATAATTTTATATCAATGGCTTCCCAGGAATGATACATACAGTATTCATGGCCCTTATGGAATGCATTTTTTTATTATATACTATAATTACTCCTTTCCACAAAATCGCACTTTTACTTAATATATATCAGTGCCCATATACTGTATACCCATTTACGACATGATTTAAATGTAGGTTTTTTTTTTTTTTTACGGTTTACCCATTCATGATATAATTTGAATGTGCTATTTTTATACTATACCCATTTACAACATAATTTGAATGTACAATTTTCATATTGTATACCCATTCCTGACATAATTTGAATGCAGTATTCTTATACCCTATACCCATTTATGACAAAATATTGATGTACTATTTTTTATACTGTATACCAATATACAACATAATTTGTATGTAGTATTTTAGTATTTTCATAATATATACCTATTCACAACATAATTTGAATGTACTATTTTGATTATTTGATTTACTGTTTTTATACACTATATACTTTAAAAACATTATTTAAATACACTTTTTTTTCATTCTATATAGCTATTCATGGCATAATTTCAACGTATAGTTTTGTTAATAAACTATAAATTTTTTAGCCTTCTGGAATATTTCCTATTAACATATAATGTACTGTACTATGTATACCCTTCCTTGAATTCTGATTTTCACTAATGCATGCCCAGGGAATGCGATATATATATTATGCTCTATTTGGGAAATATCATCTTGTTGACATCTATATATTCATATATAATATTAATAAAATAAACTTGATTGTAATTTTTGTTGTTGATATGAATAATTTATGCACTGCACCTGATTATATAGTTGACTATTTATTTTTACCGATAGATAGAAATTTTACTGATAATATGCTATTGTTGATACAATAAATTTCTCCCTATTAATAACTTCATTTGATATGAACCTTTTATTACCATCATAAGGACATTAGATAAAAGTGGTATATATAGATGGTAAGGAGGGAGGTGGGGGGGGGGGGGTTGATTCTTCTCGTGTAAGTGTCTTCCTTGTTTCCTTGATGTTTCTAATCAACAGATCTGAGTTGACGTCACTGCAACGGATGATGTCGCAATGTGATGGTCAAGTGATGATGACCATTTAGATTTGTTTGCTGAGTAAAGGAAGGCCCACATCATTGTTAATCTCGGTTCAGGAAGGTGTGAATTCTCTCTCTCTCTCTCTCTCTCTCTCTCTCTCTCTCTCTCTCTCTCTCTCTCTCTCTCTCTCTCTCTCTCTTGAATAATAATAATAATAATAATAATAATAATAATAATAATAATAATAATAATAATAATAATAAGCATATTAAAACTTATAAGAAAATCCTTCCCCTGATAATTAACATTATAATATCTTTATTTCAGTTTGCCTAGGAGACCAGAAAGTTGTTCAGGAATAGAATAGAACTTCTAACGAAAAAGAGTCTGTCCAATAATTGTAACAGAGGGATTTTGTCGTCCTTTTTTTAAACTTATATATTGTTCCAACACCAAATGTCATAGGTAGCTGAAGCTTTCTTATTAGTGTCATCTTTAGTATTTGAATTCTTAAAGAGTCATCTTGAACTGTCTCGCATAAGCTTATTAGTTTGACTTTTTTCATAAACTTTTATGTTATTATTGGATTATATATTTTAATTTTTTATTTCAATTTTTTGTTTTAATGGATTTATGATAAATTAAATAAAGTTATTTGT
>NW_027171733.1:87500-107500 GCF_036898095.1 Palaemon carinicauda
ATCCCATAGTGGCTCAAAATCTTTTTTTAAAATACTACGCAAACTATCATAAATTGCTCTTCAAAATCCACAAAGCATAAAACAAGAGAAGATTTTAGCTAATTAAACTGTTGAGCTATATATCGTAATAAAAACCTGATTGTTCTTTTCCAAGTAATGATAATATAAACAATTTCTTTAATATTTTTAATTGAAATTACATTTCCGAAAGTCTTTGAATAAAAGTCTTTGAATAACTTTGAATAAAAGAAAAACGTCTGATCCTCAGCATTAACTGGTCCACTACAGGACAAATGCCTTGGACATGTGTTCTTATTGGGATCTGCTTGTGGATTTTCTATTCTACTCTAGATCTTTAAATTTCCATATGTAGTCATCCTTATTTATTATCTTTGTTTCTCTGCCTCTCATATATAATAGTATAACGACACACACACACACACACACACACACACACATATATATATATATATATATATATATATATATATATATATATATATATATATATACATATATATATATATATATATATATATATATATACATATATACATATATATATATATATATATATATATATATATATATATATATATATATATATGTATATATATGTATATATATATACATATATATATATATATATATATATATATATATATATATATATATATATATATATATATATATATATATATATATATTACAGTCAATATCTAAATCCAGGCAATTTGTAAAGTGACTGAACTTTTCAGGCAATATGTGATTTGCCTGGTTCACCCAGTCAATTTACAAATCAGCTAAAAAGAGCAGACAATTTATAAAGTGACTAAAATTTTATTAGACTTTCTTGTCATATTGACTGAAATGAACCCCGGTATGGATATTCCAGACTTCTAAAATGTCGAGCTAAAAACAACTTCAACTTACTCCACATTATCCATAACATTTGTAACGTTTCCAGAATGCTCCAATGACTGGCCGTTCTTTCCCAAGACAGACTCTGCATAGTTTATAAGGCTTCCAGAAGGCTCAAACTGACTGATAGTTCTCTCAATGAGACATCCTCTTCATTGTTTATAATGCTGACAGAAGGCTCAAATGAATGATATCTCTCAAGAGACAGCCTCTGCATTGTTTATAACGCTTACAGAAGGCTCATTGACTGATACTTCTCTCATGAGACAGCTTCTGTATTGTTTATAATGCTTCCAAAAGGCACAAATGATTGATAGATCTCTCATGAGACAGCCTCTGAATTGTTTATAACGCTTCCAGAAGGCTAAATGACTAATAGATCTGTCATGAGACAGCTCTGCATTATTTATAACGCTTCCAGAAGGCTAAATGACTGATAGTTCTTCATGAGACAGCCTCTGCATTGTTTATAACGCTTCCAGAAGGCTAAAATGACATAGCTCTCTCTGACTACCTCTGCATTGTTTATAACGCTTCCAGAAGGCTCAAATGACTAATAGCTCTCTCATAAGACAACCTCTGAATTGCCTATAACGCTTCCAGAAAGCTCGAATGAATAATAGCTCTCACATTCAACAGCCTCTGCATTGTTTAACGCTTCCAGAAAGCTCTAATGACTCATAGATCTCTCCTGAGACAGCCTCTGTATTGTTTAAACTCTTTAAGAGGGCTCAAACGACTGATAGTTCTCTCCTGAGACAGCCTCTGCCTTGTTTATAATACTTACAGAATACTCAAATGACTGCCAGTTCTCTCTTGAGAGAGCCTCTGCATTGTTTATAACGCTTCCAGAAAGCTCAAATGACTCATAGATCTCTCGTGAGATAGTCTTCACAATGTTTAAAACACTTCCAGATGGCTCAAATGACTGATACTTCTCTCCTGAGAATCTCTGCATTGTTTAAAACACTTCCAGATGGCTCAAATGATTGATAGCTCTCTCCTGACACAGCCTCTGCATTGTTTATAACGCTTTCAGAAGGCTCAAATAACATAGTTCTATCCCGAGACTGCCTCTGCATTGTTTGTAATGCTTACCAATGGCTTAAATGATTGATACTTCTCTCATGAGATAGCCTCTACATTGTTTATAACGCTTCCAGAAGGCTCAAATCACATAGCTCTCTCCTGAGACAGCCTCTGCATTGTTCAAAACGCTTCCAGAAGGCTCCAATGACTGATAGTTCTCTCATGAGAAAGCCTCTGTGTTGTTTAAAACTCTTCCAGGTGGCTCAAATGACTTGGTTTTCTCCTGAGGCATCGTCTGCGTAGTTAAAACACTTCTAGAAGACTCAAATGACAGATAGTTCTCTCCTGAGACAGCCACTGCATTGTTTATACTACTTCCAGAAGGCTCAAATGACTGATAGTTCTCTCATAAGACAGACTGTATTGTTATAAAACATTCAAGTATTCTCAAATGATATAGTTTTCTCTAGAGACATCCACTGCATTGTTTTTAACGCTTACAAAATGATAAAATCTTTAATAGTTTTCTCGTGAGACAGCCTCTGCATTTTTTATAACGCTTCCAGAAGGCTCAAATGACATAGTTTTATCCTGAGACAGCCTCTGCATTATTTATAACGCTTACAAAACGCTCAAACGACTGATAGCTCTCTCTTGTGAAAGTTTCTGCATTGTTTATAACACTTCCTGGAGGGTCAAAAGGCTGCCTCAGCAGAGACCCATGGGTCTCTGCTGAGGCAGCCTTTGCATTGTTTATAACGCTTCCAGAGAGTTCAAATGACTGATAGTTCTCTCATGACACAGCTTCTGTATTGTTCATAATGCTTTCAAATGGTAAAATGTCTGATTTTTTTTTTTCTCAGGAGACAGGCTGTGTATTTTTTATAATTCTTCCAGAAGGCTTAATTGACTGACAGTTCTCTCATGAGACAGCTTTAGCCTTATTTATAACGATTGCAGAAGGATCAAATTACTGAGAATTTTCTCCTGAGACAGACTGCATTATTTATAACGCTTCCAGAAGGTTCAAAGCTCTAATAGTTCTCTCCTGAGACAGTCTGCATTATTTATAACGCTTCCAGAACGCTCAAATGACTAAGAGTTCTCTCCTGAACATACCCCTGTATTGTTTATAACGCTTCCAGAAGGTTCAAATGACTAATAGTTCTCCTTGACACAGCTTCTGCAGTTTATAATGCTTCCAGAAGGCTCAAATGACATTGTTCCTTCATGAGACAGCGTTGAATCGTTTAAAACGCTTACAGAGGGATCAAATGACTGATAGCTCTCTCCAGAGAAAGACTTTTTTGTTTATAACGCTTCCATAAGGCTCAAAAGACTAATAATTCTCTTCTGAGAAGCACTGTGCATTGTATATAACGCTTACAGAACACTTAAACGACTGATAGTTTTTTCCTGAGAAAGCCTCTGCTTTGTTTTTAACTCCACGAAAGTGCTCAAATGACTTATTATTCTCTCTTGAGATGACATCTGCATTGTTTATAATGCCTCTAGAAGCCTCAAATGACTGATAATTCTCTCATGAGAAAGCCTCTGTATTGTTTATAACGCTTTTATATGGCTCCTCAAATGACTGATATTTCTTCCCTGAGACAAGCTGCAATGTTTAAAACGCTTCCTGAAGGCTCAAAGGACTGATAGTTCTCTTCTGAGACAGCCTCTGTATTATTTATAACGCTTTGAGAGGGCTCAAATGACTAATAGTCCTGAGTCAGCCTCTGCATTGTTTACAACGCTCCTAAAAGGCTTAAATAACTGGTCACAACACTGACGTGAATGAATAATAAAGTGGTGGTAGTCAGTGCCGGATAATGAGAAGTTTGGTGATGCTGCTTATCAAACATTTTGTAGTTTACATGAGGTGGATATCCCTTTTTTTTTACATTTTACCTTTATTTAACCAAAACATTAAATACCTCTCTCCTTTGTGTAAGAAAGTTATCTCTCTCTCTCTCTCTCTCTCTCTCTCTCTCTCTCTCTCTCTCTCTCTCTCTCTCTCTCTCTCTCTATCAAACCGTAGCCACCTTTAACCTCAGACCCAATTTACTTCTTTACACAATGGAAAAGCTTAAAATTTCGGCGGACGTTGAAGGATCTCTGAGGGGAATACTGAAGACAGTGCAATTGCCACTCCTCTTTTTCCTCTCCACCTTCTACTTTTCCTCCTTCTCCTTTTTTTCTTCTACTTCTCCTCCCTTTTCTTCTCCTCCTCCTTTTCCTTCTCCTTCACCATCTCCTTAGAGCAATACATTACTTATATAAAAAAATCATACCTTCAAAACACCCACATATACATACATTTATATATATATATATATATATATATATATATATATACATATATATATGTATGTATGTATGTATATGTGGGTGCTTTGAAGGTATATATATATATATATATAATTATATATATATATATATATATATATAAATATATATGTATATGTATATATATATATATATATTTATATATATAGATATTTATATTTATATATATATATATATATATATATATATAAATATATATGTATATGTATATATATATATATATATTTATATATATAGATATATATATATATATACATATATATATATATGTATATATATAATATATATATATATATATATATATATATATATATATACTGTATATATATATATATATATATATATATATATATATATAAATATATATATTTATATATATAGATGAATATATATACATGTATATATAAATATATATATATATGTATATATATAAATGTATATATATATGTATATATATATATATATACATATATATTTATATATATATCTATATCTATATATATCTATATATCTATATATATATATATATATATATATATATATACATATATAAATATATATATGGTTATTTTCCGTCGACTCTAGCATCCCCTTGAGGAAAAACCATACATATGGATCATGTTCGATGACACTGGCTCTATCTGTCGCAATGAAATCCCTAAAAGGAAAGAAAAGGATAAGTTAACAGCTCATTGACACATGAGTTGGATACCCTTTACCCTACAGCATCATCTGAATACCAGCCCCCCCCCACCCCCCCCCCCCCCACCAATGCCCAACCATCTTGAGCATGTAGAGAGTAACTAAAATAAGTATTTAAGTATCAGATTTCTGAATACCCTGGCCAACACAATGTCTCTCTGTTGCCACCTAACAGTAAGAAAAAAATAATATTCCAGTCTTGACTGTGATTACAGCCTCTGATCTTCAAAGAAAGAATGCTTCTATATTTCTTTATGCCCTGAATAGTCTGGCTTATTCCTTATAGCAGAGCAGATACAAACCATGTTTGCCAAAATCGTGCACTTTGTTGTAAAGGCATGAAACGTGGAATGCTGATACACTACACCAATGTAAGAAAAGTCAGATTTTTTATTTTTGAATATCGTCCGCTCGTGAGATTTTGCTTCCATAACCTCCATATTTCTAGATATAATATACCTACAGACATGATGTTGGTGTCTATTAGTAGGTTTTCAAGGTTAGATAGTCAAATTCTCAAACAGAAAACTCTTGCAACAATTGTTAATTGGCTTTAATAAGATGATCAGTATTTTAGGCCACCAAAATTTAAAAAAAGAAGGCCATTCAGCTATAAATTTAAACTGCACTTTTTATATATTTTCAACTATGCTTTATATTTTTTTATCAGAATAAAATTTCATTAAAAGTGAAGCTAGTCAACACAGAGACTCAATCCTCGTCACGTGATTGTGACAATGTCCCAAGAAGATGATTTTATGGTGGCTATGATTTGTCATTCACTTTATGTCCTAAAGAAAGTAATTAACCAATTCAAAGGGCATTCGACATATGCAGAAGGGTAGTTTTTCATAATGTTTAGAGTATTAAATAATAATTCGGCTACTTTAAAATCCTTGGGTGATTTACTAGATATCAGAGGTTGGACATCCTAGCTTGTACAGGCAGGGGTGGCTTCTTCAGGTAGGGCTCACACTCCCTTATCTGTATATCAAATCCCCAGGACATGAAGAGCACACCAGCTTGAACATTGCATAATGCTCTGCAGAAAGCGTATACATATGTAGTCGCTGTGGAAGTGAGCAGTGACAAACAGTCTCTGGAGGAGTGGTGCACTCTACAACAGGAATCCCAACAAATGTTCTGCTTCTGGTTTAATGCCCTTCAACTATAGATGACTGTTCTGGTGTTTGTCCATTTAATCAGCATTGCATATTTCCACCTGACTGTTCACTCCCTCACAATGCTGGTTCCTTACTTTTACGCCTTTGACCACTACAAGTCATGATGATGTTTCCTCACTGGCACCCTAAGGTGAATTCTTGAAAGGATCTTTCATCATAAAGAAAACAAGTGATGCCTTTTCCTGAATTTCGATAGACCAAACCTATGGACAAACGAATGTTATGCTAGAAGAAAACGGTGGAGCTGTGTGGCTAACAGAATCAGAAACTGCTTTTCAGAGATGAATGGTCACTGGTCCAGAGATGGCATGTATTATCGGTGATTTTAAGATGTCTGTTGTAACGGCAAAGGCCCTAGTAGACACGTCTCATCAAGAACAATAACCTAGAATACAGGAAGCGTTTCTGAATTAGGTAGAATTACTACTCCATACTATATGACTATGGAAGTCCATTTTTTTCGAAAGGATTGGAGATCTACTTGTATTAGACCGGAGAGATGCTATGAACCATTCAGCTGTGCATGCACTGAGACAGTTTGAGGTCTTGGCTGGGAGCAGTATGTCACCTCTGTAAAGTGAAGGCTTGTTGAGAAAATCATAGCTCTGTAAGAGATAATTAAAAAGAACAATATTCATATCTTTAGCCCATCAAAGACGAGCAAAAAAAGATGAAGAACATGACCGGCTATCATCATTGTAGATTGACCTAACTTTTTTAACGTTTGTATATAAACTGCCAAGTCTAGATTGGAAGACTTTTTCAGGTGTAAAAACCTTAATGGTCCTTCTCCATTATCTGATGCTGGCAAGATCGATCTGGAACTAAATCTGATATAATCTACTCCCTTGAGAAATTAGTGAAAGATCAGCAAGAGAACAACTACACTGCTCAATTTGTTGTGTTAGATGGTTCAGCTGTTGTTCGTAGAGCTGTTTATCAGGTCAGTCTTTGTTGGAGTCAGCCGCTTTGCACAAAGGTGAATCTTCCAGAGCCAGAAGGATAGGAAAAGACACGTGCTAACAAGGTGACCTTGTATGGAACACACTTGTTGAAACAAGTAAGATGTGCAAAGAGGTGTTGCAGTAATGTTACCTGAAAGGATGCCATATGAACTGCAACTGTGCAAAAGCCTTTCTCACCTGCAGAGCTCTGTACAAGTGTGGAGGGCCCTGTTAGTGATCTGTGAAAGTATGTAGAGCCTGATAAGGGGAGTTTTTATCATGTGTTATCTAATAATAATAAAAAAAAGGTTTTGTTTTTGTTGTTGTTTTTAGAACTACTCCTAAAATTGCTGAAGTTTTAATGATATTTGTTGGAAACAAAATTGATGATTTATTTTGTTTGTTGCTACGAATAGAGCGCCAGGTCAGTTATTACATTCGTGACAGACTATAATAATGAACAAAGAAAATCATGTTATTTTTCCTTATAATGAATTTCAAAAGTGATAAAGTTTTACTTAGCTATGTTAGAATCCATAAAAATTATATATTTTGTCTTTTGTAAGCTATATATAAGTTGCAAAAAAAAGAATTATGTTACAATCATGAATAAAGTGCAAAACGGTTATTATGTTACATAAGGTACCAATGGAGTAAATTATGTTCGTAATAGAATATAATAAGGAACAACTGTATTTTTTTTTTCATTAAAATTAATCACAAAAGAGCTAAAGCTTTCATTAGGTTTATTAGAAACTATAATGATTTTTTTTTTTCTGCAAAGTGTAGATAAGGTGTAAAACTGCAACATATAAATAAGGTACTAATCAGCTGTTGTTAAATGCTACAAATTAGGTGCTGAAGAAGTAATTTATGTTCGTAATAGACTATAATCAAGAACAAGGTAGTTTTTTTATATGCAATTAGTCTCAAAAGTGCTAAGGCTTTCATTAGGTTTGTTATAAACAGTATATGATATATTCTGTCTGCTGTAAGCTATAAATAATGTGCAAAATCAGGTATAATGTTGCAAGTTATACATAAGGTGCCAAAGGAGTTACTATGTTAGTTATAGTCTATCAATAGTGTGCTAAAGCAGGTCTGGGATTATGCACAGTATGTTACAAAGTATAGATAAATATGAAAAATCTGATAGTTAATATACCTTGATGTTTCATTGAATTTTGGTGAACTGTTTGGTTGAATTGTTCTTTTTTTCTTTCTTTCTTTTTGTGTATGGTTATATGAATGTGGTATTTTATTTATTTTTTTCATATTTCTTTATATCCCAGTTCTCAAAAAGCTGTTTTTGAATTTTGATATTTTTCAAAGAAAGGAGATTCCCATTTGGATGTGACCTTCGTGTTGGATTTTTGGTGGCCTAATATTCTCATCATCATATTAAAGTCGATGAAATTTTATTAAAATGATTCCAAAGTTTTTTTTTTTTTTTTTCTCTGTTACCATGAAAACCTACCAATAGATACCAGAGTCGTCACTCTTGGTGTATTATATCAAAAGATATGTAGGACATAAGATAAAAACTGTAGCGAATGGACGGCATTTTGAAATAATGGCGGCCACCGACGCCACAGGACAAATCCAGCTTGGTACTATAGCCAAATTGGTTTACATTGGTATATTATGTAAGCATGCAAAGTTTCATAATTTTATAACAATCTGCTGTGTTATTACACAACTTCCTTTTTCCTCGAACGCTAGACAACTTCCAAGGTAACCGAAAATTGCTTCTTCGGTTAAGGAGTTTGTGACGGGCCGAGAGAGGGTTGTGAACTCAAAGGCAGGATGCAATCAACTGAGTTGTTTATTAAGGAACACTCTCCTTTATATACAAAACCTCAAGGCAACAGGACATAATATGTTCGAGAGACAGACAATGTTACAGAGCAAAACCGGAGACATGATCATTCAGGTTCTTTTTAGTGCGAGGGAAGAGCGCAGATACAAGCATAATATATACAAAATAATTATGTACAATTGTGTGACACACGGTTGGTACATGGCTCCCCCCCTAAAAATGACATACTGTACATGTTAAATAGGGCGCCCTGATCTAGAGAGCCGAACTGTAGGCGGGTCATCTGGCAGAAGATAAGAAGGTTTTAGACGATCAATGGAGACCCAGTCTTTTTGCCCCGAATGTTTAGTAGGAATGCTTTCGAACTGCGTCGGATCACAGGGAAAGGGCCCGTGTAAGGGGGCGTTAGTTGTGGCTTGCTAGTGTCGTTGCGCAGGAAGACGTGCGTTGCAGAGTGCAAGTCCGTTGGTATGTGATGCTTCGCTGGGGGCTTGTAAGTCTGGCGGCACGGAGTAAATTTTCCCACGACGTGACGTATGCGCTGGAGATCGTCGGAGGAGGTTTTAGGAGGAAAAAATTCGGCAGGGACGACCAACGGGTCGCCATACACCATTTCGGCGGCCGAGACGTTGAGGGCGTCTTTAGGAGTGGTCCTTAGTCCCAGGAGGACCCAGGGAAGCTGAGTAAACCAGTTGCAATCCTTGCAGCGGGACATCAAAGCTGCTTTGAGGGTGCGATGAAAACGTTCAACCATTCCATTGGCAGCGGGGTTGTAGGCCGTTGTCTGATGTAGGGTGATGCCCAGGAGATTCGCTAATGACGTCCACAATTGAGAGGTGAAAGTGGTTCCCCTGTCAGAAGTAATATGCTCAGGGATACCGAATCTTGAAATCCAATCAGAGAGTAAGGCAGATGTACATGAGGCGGACATTGCAGTTTCCATGGGAATGGCTTCAGGCCAATGAGTGGAGCGGTCGATGACGGTAAACAGGTAACGATGTCCTTGTGATGTGGGTAGGGGGCCTACAACGTCGACGTGAATGTGTGCGAAACGACGCTGAGGTTGAGGAAAGGTGCCCACTCCTGAATCCGTGTGTCGATGTACTTTGGAAGTTTGGCAAGAAGTACAGGCGCGGACCCAATCCTTGGCATCCTTAGAAATGCTGTGCCAAATGAACTTTGCCTTCAGCAGCTGTGCAGTAGAACGGCACGAGGGATGTGAAAGGCCGTGAATGAAATCAAACACCTGTCGGCGCATGGGAGCAGGAATCCAAGGTCGCGGTCTACCAGTACTGACGTCACAGGGGAGGGTGGTGTTGGAGTCTTCGAGGGGAAAGTCTTCCCAACGGAGGGACGTGCAGGAAGTCCTACAAGCTTGATACTCTGGATCCTGTCGTTGGGCTTCAGCCAGGGCGTTGTAATCCAATCCCAGTTGAACGGCAGCCAACGTGTTTCTTGACAGGGCATCGGCAACGGGATTCATTTTCCCAGGGACGTATTGGAGGGTGCAATTGTATTCAGCCACGGCGGAAAGATGTCGGCGTTGACGGGCGGACCAGGCGTCAGACTGTCAAGTGAAGGCGTGCACCAGAGGCATGTGGTCTGTGCGAATGACGAAGGGCGTACCTTCTAAGAAATGGCGAAAGTGACGGACAGCCAAGTGCACCGCCAGCAATTCTCGATCGAAGGTAGAATAACCCGATTCTGCCTTGGACCACCTGCTCGAGTACTGCACCAATAGCGACGTCGCTGGCATCGGTGGAGAGAAGGAGAGGGGCGTGTGGGATAGGAAAAGTGAGAGCCGCAGCAGTTGATAGGGCCTTCTTTGCATTGCAAAAGGCTGCTTCTTGAAGGGGACCCCACTTCAGGTCCTTTGGCTTGCCCTTCAGGGAGGCGTAGAGGGGAGCAAGAGTGGCGGCAATGGCTGGCAGAAAACGGTGTTAATAGTTCATCATGCCCAAGAATTCCTGCAGAGCTTTGACGGTCGAGGGCGCTGGGAAGTTCTGAATGGCTGCTACCTTCTCAGGAAGGGGATCGACTCCTTCAGGAGTGATACGGTGCCCTAAGAACGACACTTCGCTGGCGCCAAAGGTACACTTGTCGTACCGGACTACAAGGCTGTTTTGTTGGAGGTGGTCGAGCACGATGCGCAGGTGACGGAGGTGTTCCTCTTTTGAGGAGGAGAACACAAGTATGTCGTCCACATAACATACACAGAAAGGGAGGTCCCCTAAGATGCCATCCATGAGACGTTGAAACGTTGCCCCAGCATTACGAAGGCCAAAACAGGAGTAATTGAAGGTGTATGTACCAAACGGAGTGGTGATGGCGGTCTTCGGGATGTCTTCTGGGTTCATAGGCACCTGATAATACCCCTTCAGGAGGTCGAGCGTAGAGAAAACCTTCGCTTTGTGCAGGTAGGAGGTCACGTCGGCAATGTTTGGGAGGGGGTAGTGATCCGGTTCTGTTTGCATGTTCAGGAGCCTGTAATCCCCGCACGGACGGAGGGAGCCGTCTTTCTTCAGAACGATGTGTAAGGGTGACGACCATGGGCTGGAGGCCTTTTGGCAAAGGCCCATTTCCTCCATTTCGGCGAACGTCTGTTTGGCGGCTGCCAATCGTTCCGGTGCCAGACGTCTGAATTTTGCGAAGACTGGGGTCCCGTGGTCTTGATATGGTGATAAATACCGTGCTTTTTCAGGAACCGTGGGCGTTTGGCGAAGTTCTGGACGGAAAACTTCCGGGTACGACGTGAGAAGGTGGCCGTAGGCATCCGTGGGTGCGCTGATGTGGAGAGCGAGGTTAGAGGGGGCGGGTTGAAGAGGTGTCAACAAGTACGAGTCTGCGTTGACCAATCGTCGGTGGGCGACATCGACCAGAAGGTGGAAATGAGAGAAGAAATCCGCACCGAGGAATGGCATTGTGACGTCAGCAACGAGAAACTTCCAATTGAATTTACCGTTTCCGAACGATAATGTAAGGTTCTTCTAACCGTAGGTGGGTATCGCAGATCCGTTGGCAGCTACCAAGCAGACGTCGGCAGATGTAGACAGACTACGTCGTGCCTTGAAGAGTTTCCTTGGCAAAAGAGAACGACAAGCACCCGTGTCCACCAAAAATCGCACGCCCGTTCCTGCATCCTGTAAAAAGAAAAGATTAGAAACATGGGAGGCCACCGCCACAAGCGATGGCCTACTTACACGTTTTTTGGCCACTGACAATCCTTGGCACATTTCTTCGCGGTTGCCCCGAATCTGAAGTGGTAGTAGCAAAACTGCGGCGGATGGGAGGTAGTAAGTGGCTGTAGAAGTCGTTCGTTGGGGCGCGAGCGATTGGTGGGTGGTGGGCGGCTTTGTTGCCGCTTCGCCACGTCACCTGGTAGGCGTGTATGTCCTACGGCATTCATGTCAGCTTCGGGCGACGTTGAATAGGCATCCTCGTCGTCAAGGGTGGAGGCGTTGATGGAGGTCTTGAAGTGGCTGTCCATAAGGGCGTCGGCTTTGGTCATCAAGTCCTTTATGGGTAAACTATCGACATCGGGTATGGCAGCGCGTACAGGTTCGGGTAAACGGCGTATCCAAAGGGCACGAAGTAGAATCACCTCATGAGGAGAGCCGTCTGCGGCAGGTTGAAGGCGAGCGATACTGGTCATTTCCCTGAGGGCAAGCGAAGCCCTTTGGTCCCCCAACGGTTGTTGCGAGAGCTGAAAAAGCTTTGCTATACGGGCAGCTAGCGACGGCGAGTACTGCTGCAGAAGGTATGTTTTGAGGGCGTCATACGCTATTGGGGTGTCTCCTTGTTCACAAAGCCAGTCGGATATTTCTAGGAAGGTGTCCTCGGGTATCGCCGCGAGAACATAATCCGCTTTGGTAGTTGAACGAGTCACGGCCCTGATACGAAACTGGACTTCTGCGCGCTGAAACCAAGCAAACGCCTCTCCGCTGGCAAACGATGAAAGTTTGAATGGAGCGGCCGTAGCACCAACTGCCGTAGAGTCCGCCATAGTACCAACGATGAAGGGGCGAGGGGGTGGGGGTGGAAGGCGGTGGGAGCGAGTCGACTTCTGGGGTCACCAATGCGACGGGCCGAGAGAGGTTTGTGAACTCAAAGGCAGGATGCAATCAACTGAGTTGTTTATTAAAGAACACTCTCCTTTATATACAAAACCTCAAGGCAACAGGACATAACATGTTCGAGAGACAGACAATGTTACAGAGCAAAACCGGAGACATGATCATTCAGGTTCTTTTTAGTGCGAGGGAAGAGCGCAGATACAAGCATAATATATACAAAATAATTATGTACAATTGTGTGACACACGGTTGGTACAAGTTAACTGCTGCTGCTGGATTATTGAAAGGTTACTTTCCACCTGGTAAGGATAGCAGGGACTCTTTATCTTGGTAAGCAGCTCATCTAGGATTGATTCCACGGTCTTACCTTTCCTCAATTGGCTATTTTTCCTGGTGAAGACCCATTGTCTTTTTGTGATTTCACCTGGGGCTCATATCCCGAGGTAGTTAGGAGAAACCAGAAATTAATATATAAAAAATATATGGCGTATTTGAATATGAGAAAAAAAAAAAAAAAAACGTCAGATTAGGCAAAATTTATCATTATTCGAATGCCAAGTCACAAACATACCAATTAGCTACGATGGTGAGGATGGGTTGATTTCAATTCTACGTACAAAAAGCCTGAATTCGACAGGTATAACTGCAGAAAAATTGTCATTGACTTTTATCTTTCTTCGTGGCCAAAACTGTTGTCTTTGTGTGATTTTGACTGGGGTTCTGATGCCAAGGCCGTTAGGAGAATCTAGACATTAATGTGTCAAAAATATATTGCTTGTTTGAATATGAAAAACACATCTAAATGTGCATAATTTATCATATATATACATACATATATATATATATATATATATATATATATATATATATATATATATATATATATATATATATATATATATATATATATATATATATATATATATATATATATATATATATATATATATATATATATATATATATATATATATATATATATATGTATATATATATGTATGTATGCATATATATGTATAAATATATACATATATATAAATATATATATATATATATATATATGTATATATATATATATATTTATATATATATATATATATATATATATGTATATATATAAATATATATATATATATATATATATATATATATATATATATGTATATATATAAATATATATATATATATATATATATATATATATATGTATATATTTATACATATATATGCATACATACATATATACATATATATATATATATATATATATATATTTATATATATATATTATATATATATATACATATATATATATATATATATATATTTATATATATATAAATATATATAAATATATATATATATATATATATATATATATATATATATATATATATACATATATATATATATTATATATATATATATATATATATATGTATGTATATATACATATATACTTATATATACTAGCAGGGTTACCAGGCTTTGCTAGGGTATATTGGCTATTCAATTTGAAGGTGGGCATAAACCTCCCGTCATTCATAAATATTTCTCCAAATGAACTCATCTGGAAAGTATTGTGCAGAGTAGTACGTTTTCAAGAAAATGTTATGAATGGTGGGAGTTTTTCAGATATTCAGATGATTCAAATAACGAAGGCAGTGTAATTCTCCTTCCACTGTAACACAGTCCAGGAGGTTCATTCTTCCATTTCTGAGTGTCACAGTCATTACACAGGTGTGATATTAAGCCAATTTGTACCATGACTTCTGTTTCATAGGAGTATCTTGGATTGTAAGTGAAGGCACTAAGATGCCTTTGTACATCATATAAAAGGACATGCTCTTAATTCTGTATGCATATCTCTGTCAATATATTTATTCTCAGCTCCTTTTGATGTTTCTGGGTTTCGAAGGACAATTCATTGTTAGATATCCTGAAGTCGAGTCATTCTTTGATTTCTTGATTCCTGATTTCTTATAACTGTTGATAACTTTGTTGATTATTTTCAAGGTGATTATTTCTTTGGTCTTCATCTTGTGCATCATGTTTAGTATCCATTTTTTTTCTTTAGTTTTCATTCATAAATTCATCTGTTCCTCGGCTTCTTCTTCACGTCTAGCTGCCATTCTACTTACATTAGTGTTCCTTCTTAAATTCATTTGATTTTTTACTTCAACTTCAAGTCATACTCATATTCATCTGCTTTCTGCCTTTTACCTCACATCTGTTTACATTAGTGTTCCTTCTTAAATCCATCTGCTCTTCAATTTCTGCTTTATGGCTAGCTGCTATTCTACTTACATGACTTTTTCTTTTTTCTTCATCCTATGTCTCACATCCAGCTGTCATTCTTCTTGCATTTGTTTCCCTACATATATTCCTCTGCTCTTCTGTTTCCTGCTATCCTTTTTCTCACCGAATTTGCTTCTTCGGATTTACCGAAGGAGGACCTCTTTTTAGGTGCCATCATTTAGTGGACAACTGAAAAAAAAAATAATTAAAGAATCACAATTCAGTCATCAGATATTCAGTGGAAATTCTTCTTAGGTGGCATCAATTTGTAGGGGGAAAAAAAGATAGCTCCCAATCAATAAATATTCTGCAAGTGTGTGTGTGGATTTCTTCATACGGAAAAGAGAATCAGTATATGGTGTGAGTGGGGGTTGGGCGGAGGGGTGTTGGCAGCTACCAAGGACTCCCTTTCTTAGGACAAAATTTCCATATCAATATCCCCTAATAAATCTCCAATATTTATACAATATGTATGTTGAAATCGATCGCTATTGTTTCATTATTATGAAATGCAGTTTAAGGGGGTCTGTAATTATGGGGTCTGTAGACACCCCAGGTGAATCTTGATCAAAGTAAAAACAGTAGCGTTAGCTCTCTCGATAAAAACAATATATAATTTGATCAATAGATATTCTGCAGTTTCCTTTCCCATTTCTCTCTTGCGAATACACAAACACACAAACACACACACACACTCATACACTCACAATCACCAGATTTATATATATAATATATATATATATATATATATATATATATATGGCTGAAATTACGTATAAATATCAGGCTAAATATCAGTTAGTGAGATCAATGTTGCTATATGGATATGAGTCGTGGTATGCCAATGGAACAATATCCAACAGATTTTGTAGATTTGAGAACAAAGTCCTCAAAAGAATATGGGGTGTTAATTGTCACGACAGAATTATAAATGATACTATGAGAATGATTAATCGTGTGCCATATGTGGACGACAGCATGGTGTAGGATAGATGGAGATGGTGTGGGCTTGCTCTTCTCGCTCCCCAAGGGAGTTTAGTTCTGTAAACTTTCATATAGGTTCCAAAAGGAGCTAGAAGAGTTGGAAGATCCAGGCATAAATATATGAGGTCTTTGAACCATGAAGTAGGAGATGATGAATGAAGAAGTATTGATTTAAAAGCCCGTATATATAGAGACGATTTGCAAAATCTACCTGAGGCCCTTGGCGTCAATAGAGTGGGAGGAGATGATGTTGATAATGGTGATGATGACCTACTTCCATGAGAGAGAGAGAGAGAGAGAGAGAGAGAGAGAGAGAGAGAGAATGGTTTGAAACCTCATACATACTGATGATCTTTTTAAACTTAACTTGCCTGCTGGATCAATGGGATTTCTTACATAGGAGTTAATGAATAGAAGAGTTTCCATTTGAAAACTCTCTCTCTCTCTCTCTCTCTCTCTCTCTCTCTCTCTCTCTCTCTCTCTCTCTCTCTCTCTCTCTCTCCTCGTTTACAATGAGATAAATCTGGAAAAAAATATGAGAAAATCATATTAATCAACATCTAATGCACATTGAATTATTATAACTTTTACAATTTTAATACTGAAGCCAAAAAAAGGATTAGTCATTTAGAATGCGCAACTCTTCCCTAAAGTGACTTGGACTAATCAAGGACTTCTTCCTCCTAAAAAGTCTATGACAAAACATCCGTCATTCTCTCTGTGTCTGGAAATTAATACAAAAATGTCATGGAAAGGGAATATATAATTACAAATATACAATAAAGAAACACACAAACATGCGAGCGTGCACACACACACACACACACATATATATATATATATATATATATATATTTATAAATATGTATATATATTCATATATATATATATATATATATATATATATATATATATATATATAAATGAAAATTCTGAGAGACGGCAAATAATGGTTGTTAATGAAAATACTTATTTAAAAGACATTATTTTCCTCTCAAGAAATAAAAGGTTAAGCATAAGATGTAAAACAACAAAATTATTTATTGAGCAGGTACTACCAGTATTAACTTACGCTTTCGAAACTTTGAGCCTTACTAAAGCCTTAGAACAAAGCCTAGTTCCAACTCAAAGAGCTACGAAAAAAACAATGATTTGAATAACATTCGGAGACAAAAAAAGAGCAACATGGAAACGAAAGTAAAGTAAAGCAGAGGATATTTTAACAACATGTGAAAGAGAAATTTACTTGGGGAGGACATATAATGAGAATGCCAGATAGTGGATGGACATTGAAAATACCAGAATAAGTTCCTAGAGACTGCAAAAGAAGGTTAGGGAGGATGAAAAGACAATGGATTGACGAACTAAGAAATTTTGGCATAGAAAGACCATAAAAAAGTACAAGTGAAAGGACACCACGGTGGGTTTTCTTCTGCAGTGGATGATACACATTGATTTACAATGTGTCTGTGTATGTGTGTGTGTTTGTGTATGAGTGCGTGCGTGTTTGTGTGTATGTGTGTGTGTACTGAGATGCCACTAAGTGCAAGATTAACTGAAGGTCGCAATTGACGTCAGGGGAATCACATGATCTGCTTATCCTCAGTCAAGGACGTTGCTTTTATCATGATATTGTCTCCAGCCAAAGCAAGATGACTGACTCTAATCATCCTTATCTGTATATCTCGCTATCTTATTAATTTTAAGTCATTTTAATTACATTATTAACGAGAGAGTGCATTTGTGCGTGCCAAACTCTTGAGTGCTTTTATACACACGCACATGCACACGCACACATTCTCTGCCTTTCAGTTCTATTATCGATATCTGGGTTCAAAAACCTCAATCACAGTCCCATTCACTTTTGATTACCAAATTTATAACAGCACATTTTCACCTCTCTTATTTAGCACCTTATAGAGCACATAGTCTGGATGTGGCTGGGTATAAGCTTCCATCCTCTAATATACTCTTCTTCTTTAGGGAACTTGATCTTTATATCCAGCCTCACAAACTCCTCCTTCTTTTCCACTCTCTCTCTCTCTCTCTCTCTCTCTCTCTCTCTCTCTCTCTCTCTCTCTCTATATATATATATATATACATATTTATATACACACACATATATATATATATATATACACACACATATATATATACATATATATATATATATATATATATATACTGTATATATACATATGTATGTATATATATATATATATATATATATATATATATACAAAGATATATGTATGTTTATAGATATATATATGTAGATATATGTGTATACATATATTCATATATATATGTATATATATATTATGTATATATACATATTTATATATACACACATATATTTACACACACATATATATATATATATATATATGTATATATATACATATGTATATATATATATATATATATATATACATAGATGTGTGTATATTTATAGATATGTATATGTATATATATATATATATATATATATATATGTAGATATATGTATATATATTATATATATATATATATATATATATATATATACATATATATGTATTTATATGTGTGTATATATATACATATATATAGTATATATATATATATATATATATATATATATATATATATGTGTGTGTGTATATATATGATAAGAAATAAAGCGGTTGGAAAAGTTCTTTCTATACCATCGTTATCATCGCCGTGTTGAAGTATGATACAATATCTTATCAAGAATCAAAATTAGAAACATAGTGAAGTCTACCCGACAGAAAAAATCCAAGTTCAATGATTATTCCTCATTGCCCTTATTGACAAGAGAAGCTCCAAAGTCCTGCTTCCCTTTGACCTTTGACGGGAGAGTACACCCTTTGGGTTGGGTGAGGGAATGGGGAGGGGTCCTTTAGGAAATCTAGAAAAATGCGGTCCTTATCAGTTATGTTGGTCTCTCTCTCTCTCTCTCTCTCTCTCTCTCTCTCTCTCTCTCTCTCTCTCTGGATAAATCTATAGATAGGATGAATAGAAAAATATGTGACTAATAGAGAGAAGTTAGTAGGAATCCAAGAAAGACACTGTGTAAAGAGACACGTCATATCGAAGATGAACTCCAGAAATAACTGATTTCAGAATGGCACTGCAATTTATATTTAAGTGGACGGCCGGCCAACCTCGTTTTTCAACACCAGGGTGATTTAGCCTAAATAACTCGCGTTTTCTTTTTTTCTATTTTTAAATCCCTTCTCCTCCCTTCATAATTAATATTAGGACCTGGGATTATTACTTTTATAGACTAGATATAGACGTCAAATGAAATGAAGATTTTATTGTTAAGTATTTTTCTCTTTTATATGATTTTTTTTTTCTTAATGGCCACTTAAATAGGAACATAACCTTTGAAAGCTTTTTTCCCTGCCATAAGGAAAAGGCAGAAAAAGATATTGTATTCTTTCCTTCAAGCATTCCATTATCAATAAGGCCATTTTCTAGTAAACCTATAATTTCAGAGAGAAGATCGAACAGTTTCCCTTTTAAGTGACTCCTCCAACGCCATTTGATCCCTCTAACTATAACGTTACTGGGGAGACGATTGTTTGGCAGGTACACAGTCACAGCAGGGAGACGCCTTCCATTTGGAAGTTTGCAATGATGGTAGGTCATCGAAGGATTGATTATTCCTTAAAGAACTGAGACAGTTGAT
>NW_027171733.1:125000-132500 GCF_036898095.1 Palaemon carinicauda
TGTCCTCAACACCAGCCATTTCTCTCACTCTCTCGTTCGTAATTCTGTCCTCCCATCTTACACCACAGATTCTTCTCAGACATTTCATTTCAAAGGCTAATAACTTTTTCTCTTCTCTCTTATTCAGTATCCAGCATTCAGCACCGTATATCACTGTGGGGATTACTATTGCTCTTAATAGCCTAATTTTCAACCTAATGGATATATTTCTATCTTTCCAGATTCTTCTTAGCCTTCCAAATGCTTTCTGGCCACTTGAGATTCGGTCTTGAATTGCTCTTTCCATCTTTCCATCTGCTGTGAAAAACACTCCCAAATATTTAAACTCATTGACTTGTTCCACTTCTCCCTCTGATAGCTGTATTTCTAAGGCCTCTCTCTGGCGTCCAATTTTCATACTTTTGGTTTTCTCTCTATTTATCACTAATTCATACCTACTGCACTGCTCCTCCACCATTCTCAATACTCTCTGTAGTTCCTCCTTAGTTTCTGCTAAAAGTACACACATATATATGTGTATATATATATATATATATATATAGAGAGAGAGAGAGAGAGAGAGAGAGAGAGAGAGAGAGAGAAATTTTCTACACTCAATTTTTACCTTACATGGCATCTACAAGGTTTATAATGGCCCCAAAGTTTGAAATTAAACGCTTCAACACCTCTCATGTCGGTGCTCACCTGTTCCCAAATGGTTGTCGGTGCTTACCTTACTCATCGTTTGTTAATAACAGACTGACAAGATTAATGCAACTAACTTTTATTCAACATATAACATATAATATATAACGAGTTTCTATACAAGCAGTTTCATACAAACAAATACATGCAAAGTCAAGCTTTAAAAGATTCTGTTAACAGTACGGGGAAGAAAAAAAGAAAAAAACAAAGAAAAAAAAGAAAAAAAAAATTTGTTACTGCGTAGGTGAGTGAGTGAAAAAGTGAGGTTATTAATAATAATAATACATTATATTATTGTTTCTTAAGTCTAACTCCCTCTTTTCTTCATTTCGCTCCTCCTCCTTTTTCTTCTTCTTATTCTTCATCTTCTTCTTCTTCTTCTTCTTCCAGAGTTCCAGTGCAGAAGCCCAGCAAAAAGAGTACCCGGAGTTGGCTGCATAATGATAATCAAGCAATATTTACCTTTCAATGACGGGAAGGACGTCTGCGAAGAGGAAGGAGGGAGACTTGTACAACATATGAGTCTGGAACAACTACAGGATATAGGTCGCTCCTTTGGATATTCTGGTAAGTTAAGTATTTTATATAGAATTGATAAGAGAGAGAGAGAGAGAGAGAGAGAGAGAGAGAGAGAGAGAGAGAGAGAGAATGTGGTTTATAAAGAGATTTACAGATTTCGGCAAAGTTGAAGGACATGGCAGTAACAATTGTGTTCCGTCTTCATTGGAGCCACCCATCATCATTACAGAAACCACTAAGGTTAAATATGAAGTCACTTTTACTTATGCACACACACACACGCACAAACACACAAACATATATATATATATATATATATATGTGTGTGTGTGTGTGTGTTTGTGTGTGTGTGTATTTTTGTGTGTTTGCGTGTGTGTTTAAATGATCATCAAAGTCACGGAGAATTTGTAGATTGGTAAAAATAAATATATGTATTAATTTTCCTTATATCGTTCATATTTATATTTGTTCCTTTCTTTTTCTCTCTCATCTTATGTTTCTTTTCAATTATCTCCTTTCAAAGGTCCATGGGTTGGTGTCTACGACGGGAAGTGGACGAGTGACGGATCTCTCGTCCCAGAAGACCTTTGGATGGAAGGATACCGATCAAACCCTTCGAGGCCTTGTGGATACATTAAATGGGAGTCTTCTTCTTCTTCTTACAAATTGCATCAAGGGGATTGTTCAGTTAAGGATAAGGGTTATTGCCAGTTCCCGATGCCCTGAGAAGGACGACGTTCCTTCAACCTCCACCTGATGATCATCTTTGATTTCAAGATTCCTTTATGTTTGTTTTAGTGTATAAATTTACATACATCCATCCACGGATGTATGGATGTATGAATATAACCTTCCATCACTATAATGTATCAATATATCCGCTTAACAATATATCCTAGCAAAGCATTAACGATTTTTTTATTCTTTTTGAATCCTTAAGAAATATATTGATAATTCTGAATCAGAAATGAGGAGAATTTCAGACACAAACAAAATGTTTTAGAAATGTTAAGAAAATCAAAAGCAAGTGTTTACGGTGTTCCATGTACAGAGAAAATGTGTAATCATCTTTATGATTTTGTTGATACATCGGTCTATTGGTCTGCTGGTTGGTTGGTTGCTTTGACGTGTAAGTCACTCCGTTAGCTCTCTCTCTCTCTCTCTCTCTCTCTCTCTCTCTCTCTCTCTCTTATTGAAATATAATATTTAGTCAGTCTAAAAACACATTGTGAACTAATACCGTAAACACAGTAACTGTTTTCCTTTTGAAGTACGTAATAATAATGATAATAATAATAATAATAAAAATAATTTAAACAAAGCGTTGAAAGTATTTCCTCTTACGACCGTTAGTCTCACTGAACACTTTTCTATATCTCCTAAAACTAGATTTTCTTTCTTTCTTGAATCATTGATTAAATGAGTCACTTGTGGTATTTAATGAATATACACTACTATTCTTTTAGAAGAGAAAATTATTGCAATGTTCTTTTTTATTATATACAGTGAAATTTGAATAAGTTTTATGGGTCTATGAAATCATACTTTACTCCTTTATTTTGTATTTAGTTTGTGCCTTACGTTTTATAGCCACAAAAGGCAATAGTTAAAAGAGAGAGAGAGAGAGAGAGAGAGAGAGAGAGAGAGAGAGAGAGAGAGAAGTTCCTTTTAGCTGGACATTTTGAAGTTGTAAGTAACGGAGTACATCCAAACTTTCTCTGAGTAATTCAAAGCGTTTGCAAGATTTTATAGTTTTTATTTGCTTATCTATGATGAGTTTAAGATACAGTAAGAGAAGATCTACTTATCTGCCCCTAATCGATCCTTCATAACACTCTTGTGATTAGTGGTTCAATCTTAACAAGATATTGAGCTGCTGTTATATGTAGTACTAGACTCACCTTCAGATTTTCTCTTCATTATCTCTCTATATCTCAACAGTTATTACATAACGGTGGATCTTACCTCAAGAGTGGTCTAGACCAAGGAACATTATTAAATACCTGGTAGTTAGTCAACTCTAGTTGTTTGCAATCAGGGCCAAAAAAAGTCATAGATGTATCAACATCCTCCCAAACAATTTGTCTAACATAATTCATCCAAATAATTCTAAAAGTGATGAATTCATCTTTCATTTGACAACAGAAGTTTTACGGGTATGAAACAGAAATTGAAACGAGGCAACATATCATTGGTTGAATTAAGAAGGACAGCTTTGATTGGTGAATTGGAAATGGGTGGTTAGTTTCAATAGGAGGAACATGTGTTTGTTGTTAAGTAGGTAACAGAAAATATAAGAAAGGGAAGTCGGAAGCCCGGCCACTGTCCAGTGCTGACCAGCTGCCATTCATTTTCTGAATGATATTCAGAGGGAATTTTTTCTAATATTTTAGAAAAAAAGGTTGTGGCATCGAAAAAAAAAACAAATAGAACAAAATTCTACTAAAATAAGAAGCTTTGAGCAAAATAAACATTAAATGTTACCCGAGAGAGAGAGAGAGAGAGAGAGAGAGAGAGAGAGAGAGAGAGAAATATAACTTTATATAAGCTCAAAAGGAAAAGAAAAAAGTCAAACTGAAGGCAAAATCGTAAGTAAAAGATTAGAGTTGAAACAATTAAAAGGAAAATTATGATCTACCAATATAATCTCGAAAACTTCTAAAGGAAATGAAATATTTGGACTTATAGAATTCGAGTAAAAGTTTCAACTGCATTTTTTCTAGGTGATACAAAAATATTACTGAGTCAATAATAATAATAATAATAATAATAATAATATCCCGCTTGCACTCATAGTCTCCTTGACATGCTTTCACAGCTCCAAATTCTGATCATAAGATAGGACAATTGTGTTTGAAAAACTTGAGGAATCGAATTAATTGTCCAAACTTCTCTAGTTTTCTAAAAAGTGTAATTTTATGGAATAAAATAGCTCTTAAATCATAGAAAATTGTTACTATCTATGTATACAAGACATTGAAAACCACAAATTATATAAAAAAAAGGCTTTGTCACAGCTAAAAACTTTACATGATCCCCCATCATAGTTTGAGATCTCCTTATCATTATCAATAATATTTATGATATTATTTTACTATGATTATTTTCCAGATTGTTTTGTTTCTGTTCCTAAAAACAATCAACCTGCTTCACCATGTTTGAGAATTAGTACTGAGAGAGAGAGAGAGAGAGAGAGAGAGAGAGAGAGAGAATCTCCCACCATCACCACCCTCCCAGAGAGAGAGAGAAGAGAGAGAGAGAGAGAATCTCCCATTATCACCACCCTCCCAAACCCAGAGAGAGAGAGAGAGAGAGAGAGAGAGAATCTCCCACCATCACCACCCTCCCAGACCCAGAGAGAGAGAGAGAGAGAGAGAGAATCTCCCACCATCACCACCCTCCCAGAGAGAGAGAGAGAGAGAGAGAGAGAGAGAGAATCTCCCACTATCACCACCCTCCCAGACCCAGAGAGAGAGAGAGAGAGAGAATCTCCCACCATCACCACCCTCCCAGACCCAGAGAGAGAGAGAGAGAGAGAGAGAGAGAATCTCCCACCATCACCACCCTCCCAGACCCAGAGAGAGAGAGAGAGAGAGAGAGAGAGAGAATCTCCCACCATCACCAACCTCCCAGACCCAGAGAGAGAGAGAGAGAGAATCTCCCACCATCACCACCCTCCCAGACCCAGAGAGAAAGAGAGAGAGAGAGAGAGAGAGAGAGAGAGAGAGAGAGAGAATCTCCTACCATCACCACCCTCTCAGACCCAGAGAGAGAGAGAGAGAGAATCTCCCACCATCACCACCCTCCCAGACCCAGAGAGAGAGAGTGACAGGAGAAAGAATCTCCCACCATCACCACCCTCCCAGACCCAGAGAGAGAGAGTGACAGGAGAAAGAATCTTCCACCGTCACCACCCTCCCAGACCAAGAGAGAGAGAGAATCTCCCAACATCACCACCCTCCCAGACCCAGAGAAAGAGAGAGAATCTCCCACCATCACCACCCTCCCAGACCCAGAGAAAGAGAGAATCTCCCACCATCACAACCCTCCCAGACCCAGAGAGAGAGATAGAGAGAGAGAGATAGAGATAGAGAGAAAGAGAGAGACAGAGACAGAGAACCTCGCACCATCACCACCCTCCCAGACCCAGAGAGAGAGAGAGTGACAAGAGAAAGAATCTCCCACCATCACAACCCTCCCAGACCCAGAGAGAGAGAGAGAGAGATAGAGAGAGAGAGAGAGACAGAGAACCTCGCACCATCACCACCCTCCCAGACCTAGAGAGAGAGAATGACAGGAGAAAGAATCTCCCACCATCACCAACCTCCCAGACCCAGAGAGAGAGAGAGAATCTCCCACCATCACAACCCTCCCAGACCCGGAGAGAGAGAGAGAGAGAGAGAGATAGAGAGAGAGAGAATCTCCCACCATCACCACCTTCCCAGACCCAGAGAGGGAGAGAATCTCCCACCACCACAACCCTCCCAGACCCAGAGAGAGAGAGAGAGAGAGAGAGAGAGAGAGAATCTCCCACCATCACCACCCTCCCAGACCCAGAGAGAGAGAGAGAGAGAGTGACAGGAGTTAGGATCTCCCACCATCACCACCCTCCCAGACCAAGAGAGAGAGAGTGACAGGAGAAAGAATCTCCCACCATCACCACCCTCCCAGACCCAGAGAGAGAGAGAGAGTGACAAGAGAAAGAATCTCCCACCATCACCATCCTCCCAGACCCAGAGAGAGAGAGAGAGTGACAGGAGAAAGAATCTCCCACCATCACCACCCTCCCAGACCCAGAGAAAGAGAGAATCTCCACCATCACCACCCTCCCAGACCCAGAGAGAGAGAGAGAGAGAGAGAGAGAGAGAGAATCTCCCACCATCACCACCCTCCCAGACCCAGAGAGAGAGAGTGACAGGAAAAAGAATCACCCACCATCACCACCCTCCCTGACCCAGAGAGAGAGAATCTCCCACCATCACAACCCTCCCAGACCCAGAGAGAGAGAGAAAATCTCCCACCATCACCACCCTCCCAGACCCTGATAGAGAGAGAGAGAGAATCTCCCACCATCACCACCCTCCCAGACCCAGAGAGAGAAAGAGAGAGAGAGAGAGAATGTCCCACCATCACTACCCTCCCAGACCCAAAGAGAGAGAGTGACAGGAGAAAGAATCTCCCACCATCACCACCCTCCCAGACCCAGAGAGAGAGAGAGAATCTCCCACCATCACTACACTCCCAGACCTAGAGAGAGAGAGAATCTCCCACCATCACCACCCTCCCAGACCCAGAGAGAGAGAGAGAATCTCCCAACATCACCACCCTCCCAGACCCAGAGAAAGAGAAAATCTCCCACCATCACCACCCTCCCAGACCCAGAGAGAGAGAGTGACAGGAGAAAGAATCTACCACCATCACCACCCTCCCAGAGAGGAGAGAGAGAGAGAGAGAGAATCTCCCACCATCACCACCCTCTCAGACCCAGAGAGAAAGAGAATCTCCCACCATCACCACCCTCCCACACCCAGAGAGAGAGAGAATCTCCCACCATCACCACCCTCCCAGACCCAGAGAGAAAGAGAATCTCCCACCATCACCACCCTCCCAGACCCAGAGAGAAAGAGAATCTCCCACCATCACCACCCTCCCAGACCCAGAGAAAGAGAGAATCTCCCACCATCACCACCCTCCCAGACCCAGAGAAAGAGAGAATCTCCCACCATCACCACCCTCCCAGACCCAGAGAGAGAGAGAATCTCCCACCATCACCACCCTCCCAGACCCAGAGAGAGAGAGAGAATCTCCCACCATCACCACCCTCCCAGACCCAGAGAAAGAGAGAATCTCCCACCATCACCACCCTCCCAGACCCAGAGAGAGAGAGTGACAGGAGAAAGAATCTCCCACCATCACCACCCTCCCAGAGAGAGAGAGAGAGAGAGAGAGAGAGAGAGAGAATCTCCCACCATCACCACCCTCCCAGACCCAGAGAGAGAGAGAGAATCTCCCACCATCACCACCCTCCCAGACCCAGAGAAAGAGAGAATCTCCCACCATCACCACCCTCCCAGACCCAGAGAGAGAGAGACAGAGAAAGAATCTACCACCATCACCACCCTCCCAGAGAGAGAGAGAGAGAGAGAGAGAGAATCTCCCACCATCACCACCCTCCCAGACCCAGAGAGAGAGAGAGAGAGAGAATCTCCCACCATCACCACCCTCCCAGACCCAGAGAAAGAGAGAATCTCCCACCATCACCACCCTCCCAGACCCAGAGAGAGAGAGTGACAGGAG